>NW_007577988.1:214181-215406 GCF_000690725.1 Stegastes partitus
ATGGATGGATGGATGGACTTTTACTGTGCAACAGTGATGCAGAGTGAAGAGAAACATTTGACTGATTACAGTTGTTATTTTATTGTTACAAGCAGGTGGGGGTGAGTAGGTTGGAAAAAACAGCACAGGAGCAGTCTAATAAAGAGATGCACTTTATTTGTGTTAAGGGAAATTAACCAATATTTGACTATCATCACTGTAAAAATCTTTTTTTTCTTATATTCTGTCTCTTGTAAATGTCGCTGCAACATTAAATATCTGAATTAGAGGGACTCTGCTCAGGCAGCGACATGCTACAGCTGCCTTCTACACTACATAATCACTCAGGAAGCAGCTCGTGCCTTATAACTTGTATAATCACAGCATGTGGCTGAACTAAATGTACAGTTTGAATGCATAATTATTGTTTAATGTCCAGGCTGATTGTGTGACCTCTTCCACTTGCTGCACTAGTTCTGTCAATCATTCACTGCACCTGTTAGGTAACAGATGCCTCTGTCAGCGCCACTGTAGGTTTTGATATGAGAGTTAATTTCAAATGTGGCTTCCTGACACTTCACAGTAGTTAAGAAAATACACACATTCATAACATAGCAGCAAGTGAGTCATATTTTCATGCTGTAAATAATGTGTGAATGCAAACACTGGATGGGAGAGGTTGTTCGATGGCATACTGAGGCACAGGATGACGATGAAACAAAATAAACATATTGAATGAGCCATCATTAGTGGAGGAACTGTGCCAGATGTAAAGCAAAAGGAAAATCACTTTTACACCACTTTACACCCAGGCCTCCGAGCCTTCAGTCTAATAAAGCTGCTGAACCCTCAGTGACTGGCTGACCCTACGTATCCCTGAAGCCTGCACACAACCTCTTTTCACTCTCCATTATTATCTCTGTGTCAGTTTTACAAAGAGTCCTTTGACATTTGATATAACATACAGTGTATTACCTGTAAGATATGCAGTTGTTTCATAAAGAAATAAATAAAGTTACAGGCAAACAGATTCACTTTTTGTGTGAAGAAAATTAACACAATGCGTGTGTTTTCACTCATGAGTAGGAAGATGTGCTGTAGTTCAACGAGGCAAGTAAAAAGAAAATGGATTTGTATTTGAAATTTGACTTGGTTGAAACTATATAATTTATTTTATGCTAATGGAGTGGCTGTGGCTGATTCACTTTCATATTTTTGTCATTTTTTTTCTAGAAAAATGAGTGTC
>NW_007577988.1:215763-226295 GCF_000690725.1 Stegastes partitus
AGACTTGAGTCATGTCTATTGATGGGCTTGTTTGGCTCTGGGTTTGTTCTGATTATTGTACTGCTCCTTTTCTGCAGGGCTGGACAAAACCAATCTCACTCCCTGCTCTACTGTACTTGTGGTTTCTCTCAGGACCTACATGCTGAAACAGTTTTCGAATTAATCTGTCCAAACCACTTTGTAGACTAGTCAGAATTATAAAATATAATAATGTAATAAAATATAATGAGTATATAGTAAAATCTTTATAGCAGAAGGGCAGCAGTGTCACCAGTAGTCAGGAAAAGTTGTTATGTGGATAATATTTGTTTTCCTTGCTTGTGTGCATGTGTGTATTTTAGTTTATGTTACACAGGTAGGCACGTCTTACTGTTAAATAGGTTGTAATGTCCATTTGAAAAATGTACGTGATTGTTTTTTATTGCTATTTGTCTTTCTGTTCATATATATATGGATAGTAAAAGGTACCAATGGATGTTGAATGGCCTTTCTGCTTTAGGAAAACAGTTATTTTCAGTTATTTTTATTTAGCTTGAACCGATGAACCCTTAGAAAACTTTCCCCTGCAAGCATCTGTTCAGCTCTGTGTTTCACTTTCAATTCTGTTTTGGTTTACTCTGACCTCATCAGTGTCATGGCCAGCTGCAGCAGTCAACGCTTTTTAGCTGTTGTGCAAAAAAACAGAAAACCCAAAAAACGTTACATTAAAATTGTTTAGTACCAAGCACCAGGCTGCAGGCAAAGTTAGCAACTCGCTGGTTAATACAGTCGAGCATTTAGCTGCTAAAGAGCCTGATATTTTCCTCAAGAGCTGTTGTAAACCAGATAAGAGGAGTGACAATTCTGCTAGCATTCATTAGATGATTGGAAATGGAGAAATGCTGATAAATATCACCAACTTCAAATGTGAATACGAGAATGGCAGGCGAACTGAGAAGCACTTTAGATGAAATTAATATAAATGCAGTCTTTTAACATTTTGAAAGAATGGCATGCCTCAAACATTTTTTTAAGTGTTTATCAACCTGAATTCCCATCAGTGTGTTCTCCTCAGTCCCTGGCCCATCACTACTTTTTGCTATTACTATCACAGACTTTGCAATGTCAGAAATGTGCATCAGATCATCCCTGTGCTTGAGTGCTTCATACAAACAAAATGGCAAAGTGCTCATGAAAAACACTGGGTGTCTTTAAAAGGTTGTACTCATTCTTCGTTATGGCGAGGTCCACATGTTGTCAATAATGGCTATGTATTGATATTTTTAAACATATCAGTTGTGAGACACAGCAGTAACTTAAAACTTTACTGCAGTTCTTCTTGTGTGATTAATTCTTCGCCAGCTCAGTCTCACAAAAAGTATACAACAGTTGTGTCAGTCGGCAGCATAAAATATATTATTTGACTGAAAAGGCAATAATATTGTGACACGCTCACACTTTTTGGAGCTGAAGTTGAAACCAGAAGTTTACATACACTATACAAAGTATTTTCTCACCGACATCAAATCAGACTAAACTCTTCCTGTTTTAGCTCAGTTAGCAATACCAAAATTATATTTGCTAAATGCCAGAATAATGAGAGAGAGTCCTGTACCGACATGGGCTGAAAGGCTACTCAGACAGGAAGAAGCTATTATTCCAAAAGCAACAGACGAAAAGACAGATTACAGTTTACAAATGCACACAGGGACCATCCAGGCATCCATTGTCTATACACCGCTTAATCCTCACTAGGGCTGGAGCCTATCCCTTTGGGCGAAGGCAGGTTCACCTGGACAGGTCACCAGTTTATCACAGGGCTACATAGAGAGACAAACAAGCACACACACACTCACACCTACAGACAATTTAGAATCACCAATTAGCCTCAGCATGTTTTTGGACTGTGGGATCAAGGTGGAGAACCCGATAAGAACCCACACAGGCATAGGAAGAACATGCAAACTCCACACAGAAAGACTTTAGGCCGAGATCTGAACCCAGGACCTTCAAGCTGTGAGATAACCATGCTAACTACTGCTTCATCGTGCCCAAACCTCAAACCTGAGTTTCCTGCGTAAATTATAGTTTACAGCCCCTCCAATCATGTCAGCCTCTTTATGTGGACTTCATTGCCCTTTATATGAGCAAAGTGCAAGAAAGTCGCACAGTGTCACAGAGGGCAAAAACCATGAGCGTCTCAGTTTTACAGACTTTATTGTGAAACTTTGTCTCCTAAACCAATGTTGCTCTTATACATTTTAGTGCGAGACTGTGCTGTCTAAATCCCTTCACCGTTTCTCCTCATTTCTCTCTCTGTTCTGTTTTATAGCAGGAATTAATCTGCTGTCGGTGTGTGTGCGCGTATAATTACAGTGGCAGCTCTTCAGTGGTTGGCCTGTACATGCCGATGCACACACACTTGATTCAGAACGAGAGCAGTGCTTACAGCTGGAACCCCACTGCTGTCTGTGTGATGGGGAAAAAGTAGGTCTCTCATCTTGTTAATCACACATACGCGGTTCACTGCGAGTTGAAGGTGTTGATTAAACACATTGGTAGTGAAGGAAAAGAGAGCTGCAGCCCTGCTCGGGCATTTTAATGGTAAGGTGATTATCAGATCAGCTCAGAAATCTTCTCTGCTGTTCAGACGTGTTGTTTTCAGTCGTTGTTTTTTTTCTGTCGCTGACATTAGATTCTCATATTTGGGGTATTTACAAACCATCCTTGCATCCTTGCGTTCATCATCGCACATTGCTCAGCGATTTAGACTGCTGACTTGAATTACCAAAAATGCTGTATTTTCTTTTAGGATAAATGCATTTGTTGTAATGTGTATAATATACACACAATCATGGAAAGCCTAGTGTAAGAGCAACATGTAGTGTAGATCGGTAGGTGAACTGCGACTGTCACTTTTTTTTCCCATTGTGTGTCATCATTCTGAGGATACAAAGTGTCATGTTCTCACAGAATTTCATTCTATGAAAGGGTACCTACACCTTTAGCTTGTAAAGGATGGTTTCTCTTTATTTATTACTGAGATCTGAGAATGTTGCAACTGAGTTCTTACACAGAATTTTGTGCACTCAGACAGGCTTCAAATAACTAGCAGCTGATTGGCCAGATAATCAAAGTCATTTTATTTCGAGGTAAATCCCAAAGTGAGTTCACCCAAAAGGCTGCTCCTTACCATCACCAACTTCCTGTAGAGTGCATGAGAGATATGCAGTGGGCACCAGACCAGATATACAGTATTTGCTTTAGTGTGGGTGGGAGCGGGCAGTCGGCAGCATCAGTGCAGGATGAAATTAAATATATACAGTATAAATATGGAAATCTGTTATTATCAGGTTTAGCCATGCATGTTTGCACATACCGCCAGCAAACCAGACTATATGCACTAAAGTTCCAGTTTAATGTATGCATATCTCTCTTTCTCTCTCTATCTCATTCTCTTTATACCAGCGATATCCAGTTACATAAATGTAATTTTTAAGCATCAATAACCAGAAGAAAAAAAAAAGCCATCTTTTAACCTTATTTGATCTGCAAGCAGTAACACTATCACAGCTTCTCGGAAATCGGACATTCCAGCATCTGGTTTGTATCTGCTGCTAGGGGAAACAACACAAACTATCACAGAAACAAGGACCCGATCCTTTACATTTTTATCCAATTTTAGGTCCCACAGCAGCAAGTATAATCCATAAGGGCTGCATGTGTCTTGTTTTCTTGCAGGGTGAGGCAGACAGTTTTCCAGTAGAAAACATGGGGTGATGCAGATGAGAGTGCTGTGATGCATCTGCAGTCATTCTGCTGTGATCAGAAATCCTGCAGGAGTGGGTGAAACATGGGGGCGGAGGGGGGGCAAAAAAACACTTGTGGTCCCAGTTGAGGTTTTTTTTGCACTTGGTTCATCATCACAACCCTTGACGCTAAAAATGTTTTGTTTTTTTTTGTTTTTTTTTTTAATTCTCTTTTATTTATAAGAGAATCTGCATCAGAGCGAACAAGCATGAGTCCCCTCTTGAAAAATGTTTCTCACTTGCAGAATGTAGGTGGGGAAGTTAAGAAAACCCTGACAATGTGAGTTGTGATCATTTTCCTCTGCACTGCCTCGTGTGATCCTGAGCAGCAGCCATGTGACAGCAGATCTAAGCAAGCAGGCAGCAGAGAGCAACTGCATAAACAACAATGCACGGGAATGTGCGCGCAGAATTACACATGCATTTATGCATTCGCTAATGTATCTCTCCACGCATGAGAGTGAACATGCATTATTAGCACAAACTGAAGCCACACACACACACACACACACACACACACACGATTTTTCCTATGAACAAACAATATCATGTGCGGCATGTACTGGGAAATAACATATTGAGAGTACATGTGCATGCAGACAAGCCTGCTCATTCCCTCTGTCTATCTGCTCCTCTCTTTCACAGACTAAAGGCCAGTGATGTGTGAAACTGAGATGTGCAGCATGTGACTCCATTAATGAATGAATAGCTCTTAGCATGGTGAGTGTGTGTACTCGTGTGTGTGTGTGTGTGTGTCTTGAGTACTGTGGAATTAATACTCTCTTTGATCCTCTCTTGCAGATTACTCAGTCCTGTATGGTTGTGCGTGTGTGTGTGTGTGAGAGAGAGAGAGAGAGAGAGAGAGACGGAGTGCAGAAGAGAGGGGATGTTAGCAAATCCCTCTCATTCAGCAGCAGCAAGCTACTGTTTGAATGTTGATCATTCAACTAAAAACGTGTCATGGCAGA
This sequence comes from Stegastes partitus, assembly GCF_000690725.1. Lineage (NCBI taxonomy): Eukaryota > Metazoa > Chordata > Actinopteri > Pomacentridae > Stegastes > Stegastes partitus. The sequence goes on from NW_007577988.1 coordinate 220,520, forward strand.
AGGGACAGATGGGGGGAGACAGGGAAGAAGGCAAGAAAAGCAGAGATGACAGGGAAGAAGTGTAGCAGCTTGAGACAAATTTGGAAGAAAAACACATGAGAAAGGCAAAGAAGTGAAGGAGAAGAGAGAAGGATGATACACAATCAAGAAAACAAGGCAGGTAGAGGAAGAAAGAGGTCACTGCAAAGGATAATTAGAATCTATGGGATTATATTTGTGCCACAATCCGAAGCAAACAAAATTTCTACTGCTGTTTGCAACTATCAACTGTCTTTCATAATAACAAATAAAAAATTCACCGAAAACTTATTGTAACACAGCATTAATGGCACCACTCCACTTTATTTTGTTGTCACTTTTTACAGCGCTTCCGAGAGGCGGCCGAAATAGCCACTTGATTGGAGAGGGTCAAGTACCCAGTGCAAGTGCAAGGCTGTGATTGGCTGGTTTTGTGGCACATTCGTAACGCTGTCCAAGTCGAATGAACGTGCAGGCAGAGTTGAGCTTGAACAGATCATCAGTCTTGTGCGCGAGCAAGAAAGACACCACAAGCGAGCGTGAATGTGTAGTTGAGTACAAAGAATGGAAATGACTAAACTGAGTGACAGACAGCGTGATTGTGTGTGTATGTTGATAGTCGCAAACACAGCAGTGATAGTTTTGAGCACAGAATAGATTTTCGTTTGCTCAGGATTGTGGCACAAATATAATTTCATAACAATGTCGGATCTACGTTCCCTCTCCTTTGATAAACGAAGAATGGAGCTCAGCAGTGCAGTTCAACAAGGCAACTGCAGGACAGTCACTGTGTGAGAGTGTGTGTTTCGGTCTCGCTTCCATTGCGTAGCCGAGCACACAAATGTGGTCGAGCAGAATCGCTGGCTGCGTCCAAACATCCTGAATGAAACACAGTGATCTCTGAAAATTCACATCATCAGTTCTGCTCTGATGAGCACACACTAGTACTCCAGCAGTGGCTGTGCTCATATTCAGAGAGAGAAGAGGGAGACAGAAAAGAGGCCTTTTACAAATGCTTCATTTGAGGAATGAAAACTAGAGCTTGGACTGTTGCCGGTCTCGGTCTCCGGGCAGTAACAAGCAAACAATGTGAGATGTAACTGAAGTACAAAAAGGCCTGTGTTGCCTTTTGTTCTCATTTTCATTCTGAATGATTTCAAGTAACATACAGTAGTAGTGTCGGTGTGATAGCAGTTTTAATAATAGTTTAATATTTGAATTTAATAATTAATTAAATTTAATAATACTGTGTCTCCTACAGCTGTTTCGTAGCATTTTGTGTAACACCTGAGCAAACTGGTATGAATGAAACTGCCACATAGATTTTCCTTCGTGTCTTGTGGTTATTGTATCTCCTGGTGTGACTGCTGCTATTAATCTCTCAGAAGTGGCCCAAGTTCAGTACCCTGTGCTCAGCACAATTTAAAGGTCCCATATTTTGCCCGTTTCAGCAAACTAATGACAGTCTCATATACTCTCAGAATGTGTCCTTCAACTTTTAGCTCAAACCTCTACAAAGATCTGTTTCAAATGTATTAGACTTATATAACCCCTGGTTTTTGCATTGTTCAGTGTCTGTGGCTTCAGATAAAGCTGAGCTGCTGCTGTCCCTATAGCCCCTGCAGGAAGAAGACTCTCTCTGCATCTGTGATTGACAGTCCAAAGAAAAGCAGCCGACTGTGGTTAAATGTTGTGTTTTTCAAATTGCTCTAACCATCATCATTTTGTGTCTTCGCCTTCATTTTGTCATCCATAAAATGCTGATCATTGTGGGACTGCTAGCATGAAGTCATGTACATGTTAAGGACAAACCACAAATTAGTTTGTACCATTGTAGAGTTATTTAGTGGATGCATTAAAGACACTTACATAAAATGGAGTCTAGTAATTGTAGTGCCGTGCATAGAAAAGGCAGCAGCCAATTTGTTCCTTATGATTATGACCCATATCAGCATTGTCATATTGACAGGACTAAATTAGACTGGATGTCATTTGGAACCAGACTAACTCTGGTCCTGAGCTGGTGCTCAGTTATTATAACTGAAGTGAAACTCAAGTAAATGTTAAGTCTTGTTTCACCCTGGAGCCGAAGAAAACATTTAAATAATATATCTGTAAGGCGACTGTAAAATAAATGAGACCATATTCTTTTGTTGTCCTCTGTCCTTAGATAAAGCTTGAAAAAGCAGGGGATTGTGTGCGAGTGCTTATTTGGAGGCTAAATCGTGAGGGAGGCAGCAGCAGCAAGGAGGTACATGTTTCTCCTGAGGCCATGGTCCATCTGGGAGAAAACACAGCCAGTGTGATGAATTTTTTAATTTTTTTTAATTCTTCATTTTTATGTCTATGTTTCTGCACAGTCCATGGCTATCCTTTCTGTCACAAGATGCCATTACACTAGTCTGTCCGACCACAATTCTTCTTCCTCCTCCTTGTTCATGAGTGTTGTGATCTCTGAGTTCAAATTTAGGCCAGTTATAGCATACTGTAAGTGTTAAATAAGTAACGATTTATGCATTTGTGCATTAAAATTGCATGCAGGCAACACACTGTGCAAATTAACCGTTGGTAAATATTTTACACGTAGTAACTGCCAGGTGTAAATGTTGCATAGCCAACTGAATTAACCAACAAAACGTGAGCTAGTACATGTTTAGATTAAATAAAAAACCTAATTCTGGTTGTGTCTTACCTGACACCGACCAAAAACATGATTAATAATAACAGAAAAATTCGGACGATTTTTCATTGTGTTTCATAGATAGACAGAAAGAGACTGAATAGACTGGTGAGGAGGGCCGGCTCTGTCCTGGACTGCTCCCTGGACCCCATAGAGGAGGTGGGTGACAAGAGGATGCTAGCAAAGCTCATATCCATCATGGACAACCCCTCTCACCTGCTGCATGAGACTGTGGGGGCTTTAAGTAGCTCTTTCAGCAGCAGACTTAGACGTCCTCTCTGCAAGAAGGACCACCACCGCAGGTCATTCCTCCCAACTGCAGGATGACTTTACAACATCAGCATCACTGGCTGATGTTAACCAAATGGACAAAATTAACAGTTCATGGTCATAAATTCACCTTTGCACAATCTGTTTTTCTTTTTCAGTGTAAATATTATTACTTATTGTTATTTTCTTGTACCTTCTTTCTACATGTTTGGATGCTGTGGTGTGTAAATTTTCCCCAATGGGGGATCAATAAGAACATTATTATTTTCTACTCTATTCTATTCTATAATAATAAAATTACATGTGTGTATGTAGGACCTTTTAAAAAAAAGTCTACATGTATTCAGCTAACACTACATGTGGAGTTGGCACGTTTAAATTTCACAATCTTAAAGACATACAGAATAGTTGACAGTGGGTTTGTGTTTATTATGTTTTAAATAGGCGATTGCTATAAGTGGCCATCAAAGCCTCCAAAGCCTAATCTGGGTTATGGAATCACAAAGCCTCACAATTTGCAACAAAGTAAAGCAATTTAGTGAAATTACCCAAATACTTCTCTATACTATGTATTAATATATACACTGCACATATTATTGCATCAGGCTGCAAGATGGATCGGTGGTTAGCACCGTCACCTCGCAGCTAGAAGATCCCCAGTTTGTATAGCACTCTTATTACAAGAGGAGTGTCAACTTAAAGCTTAACTTCACCAAAGTTTAATGTAAAGGATCCTAAATAATTGAGCCACAAGGTTCAGCTACTTACAGGAGGAGTGAGATGAATGAGACTCAGACAAAGGTTGAAGGTTATACAAATGCCGGCTTGTTATTTTGTTTAGAAAATGTGAAAACATTAAATACATGAATCTTTAAATTAAAGTATCTCTTGTTGGTACCAACAGTTTCTCAGTGACAACCATTTGTTTCCACAATAACAGTCACAACAAATCTTACCTGGGTGCACCCATCTGATCACATATTCCAGGTTTACTTTCAAAACAAATCACAGTTTCAATAGCAAAATCAATCAGAAACTGCGTGGACCAATAGATCAATGTCTTACAACAAAACCCATATTCTGAGGGATGGCTCCCACTAACCCACACCAAGTCCACGTCCTGTGTGTGAAGACGTGTGCAGTCTGCAAAAATCCACAAGAGCCCAGGCAAGTAGAACGTCCAAGGGTCTCAAGGGAGTGTGTGTATGTGTACTTGGGAAGGGGGCACAAGTGTGAAATGGTGTGAATGGGGTTTTTATTGCAGCTGGCCTACCACACTGCACCGTGCAGTGGAGGGATGAATCACTCAGCTCGTCCAAAGGGTTGGCTCGCCACCAACTACAGGTCCACCCAACAAAAAACCTGACCTGTCAACGACAGTGTCATGAAACACTATAAGTGCTCAAATTATTACATTTCACCATCTATCTGAATGTAGATGCACTGCTTGTAACATTAAACATGTTTACAATTGGAAATACAACAGTGACAAAGATAATAATATTTACATTGTTATCTAATGCATCTGTTCCTCTCAACATTATTGTGAGTCTTTACATGACATTATTCACACTGTTAATGATAAAATAAAACATTGCTCCAATAAACCCATTGTAAAAAACTTTGTCAGATTCCACTTAACTGTTTTCTTAAAGTGACATAAACATAAACAGTGCATATGAAGTTTAAACCATGAACATGAAAAATAATTTGCTCACCGATCTCACATGAGCACAAGGTGGGAGCACATCATCCTTGACGTCTTGAATGTATACAACCAAAAGTATGGAACCGACCAAAACAATTTAAATCTTGAGCTAAGTGCATCGCCTTAGGAATATCAATGCATAAACTGATATTCAGCATCAACAAAGTACCATCAACTCTTCGTTCTGTATCGGTTTTGTACCTGTTTTTGTGCATCTCCGTCTCCTCCTCGTTAGCGTATGGCGATCTCAGGGCTTAAAGTGAAAAACAATCCTGAGCCTGAACTTTTTTACTTTTGGGTGGGGGTGCAATCTCGCTAATTAGTAAGATATTAAGATATCTGCCTTCCCAAACTTAGACTACAGATTATAGTAATACCAAAGAAGGTCAATAGGTCCTGGTAGGTACTCCGTCTGAGTACAACATGGTGCAAATATATTGTTTAGCAACCAATCAATAAAAGACATGGAAAAAGGACATTGATTCACCTTTTAACAATATGTGCACCATTTACACTATTTATTACCTCCGCCAAGGAGGTTATGTTTTAGCCGGGGTTTATCTGTTTGTTTGTTTGTTTGCAAGATAACTGGAAAAGTTTGAACAGATTTTCATGACATTTTCAGGGAATGTTGATAATGCCACAATGAACAGATGATTAAATTTTGGTGTTGCGGTTTACCATCTGGTTATTTTCTCATAAAACAGTAAATGCTGTTAAGTGTCACAGTTGTGCAGAATGCTGTCATTGCACCATTTGTCCACTAGACGGAGCTCTGACTTCATTCAGTCCTCAGTCCTCACCGCTGTCTTCTCAGTAGTACAGGAGTAAGCTACAGCCAGGCAGCATCACAGGAGTGGGCTGGGCGGAGCTACTGACAGATAAGTTCATAACCACGTTGTGACATTAACAATGACTCAGCATGTCTCCTCTTTCACTTTAACTCTCTTTGCCATGTGTCATGACGACTGATGCATGCTTCATTGCGTCGGTCATGCTTTTCATTTACGTTGCATTGCTAAAGTTGTGCTAACCTAGCATAGCATTAGCTAACAGCTTAAAGCCAGTAGGGAACTGTAGAAACAACATAAGTGTAAAAA
>NW_007577988.1:227805-238328 GCF_000690725.1 Stegastes partitus
AGTCAGCTGGGATAGACTCCCCATGACCCTAGTGAGGATTAAGCGGTGGATGGATAGATGGCTGAATAGATAATGGATGGATGGGTATTAATAATATAAAACATTTTTTTCTGAAATGGCCCATACTGAATAATAGGTTCTTTTACTTTAAATGCATTCTGTTGTTAATAATTTTACATTTTTGCTTAAATGCAGTTTTGAATATCTGACATTATAAGAATTTCTACACTTCAGTGTTGCTCCTTTAACTTGAGTAAAAGATCTGTGTATCTCTTTCATCAGCGACTGTATCCAAAGAAGACATGGCTCAAATGTTTTTTTTTTTTCCACATGTGCATGAATTTTGTCTAACAATACTGCTATATTACAAATTAATGGGGAGTGTAATGCTTTTTGAAAGTGAAACACAATCTGTTGTTTTTGTCAGAGCTATTTTGTAGAGCAGGCCTATGTGCTTCAGATCCCATGGGAGATCAGTCCATAACTCTGACTGCGTGCCAAGGCCTCCACAAACTATCGATTCTCTGGTGCACTTTAGCTGTAACCCAACTCTTGGCCCCCATCAATCATCTCAGCCCCCTCTGCATCCCACTGCACCATCCAAAACGGCCTTCTAGGGTACTGGGTCTAACTGGAAATTATTGATCCTGGCACAGACCATCTGATTTTGATGTGTTTTATGACTCTGTGGATGGGAGCTTTATTGTTTTAGTGGCCGCATCTGGTTTCTGATGATGGACTTGATGAGGTCAGCGTAGGGGGAGAGAGGGAGAAGGGAGGCAGAAGTGAAGAGAAAACACAGGGAACAATAGCGAAAGAGAGAGACAGAGTGATGTGTTAGAGGGGAGAGTTTAATCGATACACTAAAGCATGACATCATCGTTCAGTCAGTCTGGAGGGACATCAGGCGCTCTGCCAGTAACCGACAATGACCAGACCCTGGCCATGAATCATTAATGTCATCTGCTCATCCAGCCCTCTGCCTTGGTTCAGTCCAGTCTGATATTACAGGCCAGGGCACCTTCAAGCTTAACAGTGTGTTTGTCAACAACAACAACTAATTTCAAATACTGCTGTTGCTGCACAAAATTAATTAGGAGAAATGAAGCCGTCCACTACGTGAGACACTACCATGATTTCAAGCTCCTGTTTCTGAATGATTTACAGGTCAGTCTGGTTGCTTGTAAGTTTGACTCAGAGTATAAAATGTATTTCTCTATTATAATCAATTTAATTATTTGTTGTTGCAGAAGAAATAACAGTTACAAGTCTAAACTTGATTGATAAACAACAACAACATCAGAAGATAAAAAGAATTATGAAACTGATTCATCGTTCAGGTCATTTATGAAGCAAATGTTTTGGTCCTACCTTCTTACATCTTTTTCTTTTATGTGTTTATAGCAATGAACCATGATTAAAACACTATGAGTTCAAAGTGCTCATCTGAGGTTAGCAGAAAAAAACATGGGTTTGGTTTAACACTAATAAAGTCAAAAGTGACCTTGAGAAAAAGACACAACTTTTTTACTTTATAAATGGTTAACCAAAGCATACATTTTAAACAACCAAAAGTGCTTAATTGTCTAAACCAAACACTATCGAATGTAAATCCTCATGTCATAGTCTGCTTCAACCACCTCCCTACCGCATCCATGTTATGAGGTTCTAGCTCTGAGTGGGGCGAGGTTATGCACATGCAGCAGGTGTGAACAGTTACTGTTATCGGTGGGACGTCACACGTTTAACATCGGGACCAGAGTAACACATGTTTCTGTGAACAAGTGCATGTGCACATTTGCAGTTTCACCGTGGATCTGCAAAAGCAGCGACGTGTTGAACTCATCGCAGATCTCATTCAACAGGCCTGAGATGTCTAACCTTCATGTTGATGATCATCACTGGTGATGAGAGTTGGTTCTATGCTACAATCCAGAGACCAAACAGCACCCGTTGTAGTGGAAGAGCCTGCAGTCTCCAAGACGGAAGTACTGGCTGCACCAACATAATCATTTGCTCTTTATAGACAGAGACCATGTTTAAAATCAATACATAACTGGCAACAACACATGAGCAGTGGTTGACAGAGATATTTCAGTGTACTATGCAACATTTAATCTACCTTTTTCTATTTAATTTCTGATATTACTACATAGAAATTACATGGAAACACTATTCCCAACACTTCTGTAGAATACTAGTGTGGTTAATAACACTTCTACAAGTGAAATATAATCAATATTACAGTTAAAGCTACAAAACAACAAGTTCTATTGTTATTATTATCATTATTATACTTCTAACATATTGCTGCCAGTTCTGTATCAACCCTACTACTATTACTACTACTACCACTACCTGCCTGTAGCCAGGTCATTCTTGGGTATAAACCAACAATTCATATACGAAATTAGTTTCTTAGTAACTGAGAAACACAATCTGAGCATATTGAAATTATATTTCTTTTTTAGAATCATTGTAATCACCCCCCTTTTTAGAAAATTAAAGATGTTGGAGAAAATCCACAGAACACCAGCTACACACCAAATTAAGCAAAGCTATTAGATGACAAACAGGAGACATCCTCTAGCTCACACAACTGACCTCTAGACGAAAATCCTACCTTGTCTAGAGGTCATTTACAAAAAAAATCTCATACATGCAAGTACTCAAAAGGTACACCACACACACTCACACACCCAAAGTCATGTGAGACAGGCAGAAAAAGGGAGGGTCTGTGAATGATGAGAGGAAGGCGGGTGAAGTTAGTGTTTCTGCAGTGTGGAGCTGAATTGGTCTCGTTTTAACTAATAATGAAGCAGGGAGAACCCTTTGTAACCCAGTACTGCCACCTATTTTAAATTTTAATGATACAGGCACATCCGAACTGCTAGATATCCTTACTGTTGGAGGTGAACAGATCGACACGTAGACAGACAGACAGTCAAAATACAGATAGGTAACACAGATTCTATTACCAAAAACCTTTCATGGTAAATGCTCTGCACCTGAATAGCACTTCTCCACCTTACAGTAACTCAAAGCACTTTACAGATGTGTTCACCCATTCACACACTCACAGGTGCTTGCCTGCCATTGAGAGCAGCTATGGGTTTAGAGTCTTGGATGCTTTAGCATGCTGCGGGCCTGGAGATCAAACGTTGTGATTACCATACAATAGACTCTGCAGACTGAGCCAGACCTGCCCTTTATCTGTGATGAAATGTATAATAATGCACCTTCCTAGAGCAGATAAGATGAATTAGAAAGTTGATCAGATGTTACAAAGTGCAAATACATAATGAAATGGGATACAAAGCAGTAGATCCTCACAAACTACAATGCAGTAGATCCTTGCAAACTCCACACAGAAAGTCCCTTTGCGTCCTAACTGGCACGCAAACCGGGCATCTTCGAGCTGCGAGGCAACCTTTCTAACCACAGAGCCACATTGCAGTGCCACCTCTGAAATGTGCCTCTAAATTGTATCTCATTACAGTACTTAAAAGGAAATATCAAATACGTGTAGCTATTTTCCACCGCTGTAAATTAGCACAAAGCATGCACAACTGAAGATGATGAGAATGGCATTAAGGTAACCATAGCAACAGGACGTCTGCCTCCTGCTATGTTATCATTTTGCTCATTCCATGAATGGAAACCTGTAAACTTTGCTTGCCCATTCATTTTTATGTCTCAGACCACCTCATCTCGTTGCATCACCTCTGTCTCAGTCTGACATTGTTCAGTTGGATTTTTAAAAAAATGAACTGGAGCCACTCAAGTACTTGACATACTGATCAAAAGTCAAAGCCTGGTTAAAAGGGAAGTTTATAAAGGTAGGAGCTGTGCTTGGGAAGAGGCTGCCGGGGGCACAAACGACAACATCAGCTGTGAGAAAGAGTAGATGTTTCAAAGTCTCATCTTTTTACACGTGAGTTCAAAGGATTCCCACAGTCGCTGCTGGAGCATCCAATGAAAACCCTTTCAAAGATCTCCTTCAGCAGCTTTAAAAGAGCTGAGATGTCACCGCATATCCACAAAAGGTAATTCCGACATTGCACATCCACACATATGCAGACAGTAAAACACACAAGCACATGCTTATGTACACAAACAAGTGCAGGGAACTTACCCATAAACACACTCACACTTCAGCACACTGGTAATTGCTGGGGCCCAGTTGCCATAGTGACAGGGTGACAGAAAATTGAGCTGTATATTTGTGTGTGTGTTTTGTCACACTTCACCCTGCATGAGTGTTGATTTGCGAGGATTTCATCAGTGCTTTGGCACAGCATTGGTGTGTGTGTTTGTGTGTGTCTGGGCCAATCTCAGCGTGTGTCTTTGCTTGTGTGAGTTGCTGTGTGTGTTTGTCTGAGTGTGCGGATGACAAAACAGAGGAAACACTTGAGCTCGTCTGTCGGCACTCCAACCAGAAATAGGCCTGATGAACACCTACTCACCAGATAGGAGCCTCTTTTCCATTGAGCCTCAGACTGAAAATCACTCTGACCACACTGACTCAAAAATTTCTCATTTTCTCCCCCTGAATCACCCAGCAAAGAGCTGACTTTTGCCATTTATATCCTACTTTGTGACTTTTATGTCAAGAAAATGCTAAATTGTCTTATAGCAATAAGTGAATCATAGAGTCACACATTTATTCTGCACTGCAAAAACAGCAGGATTGAATTATTCTGTTTGAGATTCAGTCTTACAGATTGAGAATCACCATTTAAGGGCAGAAAAATGACACTTCTGATGACACTTCTGAATGATTGTTATGCTTGATTTTGCAATAGATAAAATGACAGTTATGCTCTTTTCCTCTTTCAGTTCCTGAATTTGCTTTGTATTTTTTTCTTTTAAAGAAAATCTAGGGCTCAAATGTAGTTACAACTGTGATGCAGATGCAAGTAAGATTTAGGGGAAAGAGCAGAAAAAAGGTCATAACAAGAAGTGAAGGACAGAAGGAAGCCCTACAGGAAGGATGGGACAGAACATAAAGGCTGAACTGCAAATGGATGATCTGGTGGAGACTAATGGAAAAGGTGCAGGTATATTCACTGAGGGGCTGACTAGATGTTTGGAAACAGGCATGCAGGTGAGTGGGAAGTTTTAGAGAAAATATTTTGAAATGTCACAGTAGGAAAAAGCTCCAGGTGTAAATGCATGGTTGAATTGTATTTAGATGTTTTAAGTTAAGTGTTTGTGCTCTCTTATTTGCTCTCAGACTGTCTTAAGCTTGCTTAGCATGAACAGAACAAAGTCATGGTTAATGTTATCCCGTATAGTGGTGCTAGTGCCTCTGTAACAGGTCAAACTGTTTTTTTGTTGTTGTTTATTTAAAAAAATATTCCTGAGTTAGACAGAGGTTGCTGCAAGGTGGCTCGGTGGTTAGCACATCATCGCAGCAAGAAGGTTGCCGGTTTGCGTCCCGGTGAGGACACCTGGGATCCTTCTGCGTGGAGTTTGCATGTTCTCCCCGTGCAGCGTGGGTTCTCTCCGGGTTCTCCGGCTTCCTCCCACACAGTCCAAAACCATGTTGAGGTTAATTGGTGATTGTAAATTGTCCGTAGGTGTGAATGTGAGGATGCTTGGTTGTCTGTCTCTAAGTGTGGCCCTGTGATAGGCTGCCAATGTCACAATGGGGAAATCAGGGAACCCAGGTGCAGACACAGTTCAAGGGCAGGCAGGTGAGGTGTATGCAAAGATTTATTAGACAAGGATAAAAATTGAATTTCAACTGAGGTGTGGAAATTAAACTGAGGGAGGAAAACGGAACAGGAAAACCAAACTGAATTACAATGGGGGTGAAACTAGAAAAACCTAAAAAAAGAAAAACTCTAAACAGAACAGAGGAGAAAAAACCTTAAGAATTCTAAAATACAAAACAAAGCTACTCAGACAAACGCCTTCACCCTAAATCAGAGGTTAAAGGTGCAGAAAATCACAAACTGACTGTTGATTCAACCAATTCATTTGTATTTTCTTTATATTTTTCCACTGGTTTTTATTATTGGAAGCAAAAAAAAAAGAAGATAGATCTGAATTGCTGTTGTGATTGTTGCAGGAAGCAGGCCTTGTTTGTAAATCAATAGTCTGACTCAACTCTCATATGATTTTCTCTTCCCCTTTTGCTATCTATGTTATGAACGGTTCTGAGAGTCAGGCACAGACGACAGAGACACGGCAGACAGACGGATAAATGAAGAAGTGAATTTATTTACAAGGTGCAGTGCAGATATTTACAGTGAATCAGAAACTCTCAAAGACTAAACGGAAAACTACAACTAGAACCAACTTTACAGACTAACTGGAAAACAACAACTTAAACACGTGAGCACTATCTAGTGATACGGCGGACTGACGGATGGAGAAACAAGCTAAACCAAAACCCAGTATAACCGAGCACGGAAAAGCTAACAACAAGCACAATCTAAACTATAAACACTATTTACACAAAACCTACGATTAAACTGTCACCTAACGGAGCAGCGTAGGGAAAAGGGAAGGGGGTCCAGGCTGACGGGAGCAGGAGACGAGGAGCCGTAGGCAGTTGAGCATGCAGCAGACCCTGGTAGAATAATCTACGCTCTTCGGCTGACAGCTGGGGACAGCAGACAGGCAGGTGAAGGTCGGACTGAAGGCACGACTGATGAAGTTCTATCTATCTATCTATCTATCTATCTATCTATCTATCTATCTATCTATCTATCTATCTATCTATCTATCTATCTGTACACGTGGACAAAATTGTTGGTACCCCTCGGTTGATGAAAGAAAAACCACAATGGTCACAGAAGTAGCTTGAATCTGACAAAAGTAATAATAAAGAAATAATTCTATGAAAATGAACCAATGAAAATCAGACATTGCTTTTCAACAGTGGTTTGACGGAATTAATTAAAAAAATAAACTCATGAAACAGGCCTGGACAAAAATGATGGTACTCCTAGAAAAGACTGAAAACAATGTGACCAAAGGGACATGTTCAATCAAGGTGTGTCCTCTAATGAGCATCACAGGTGTCTACAAACTTGTAATCAGTCAGTCGGCCTATTTATAGGGTTACAAGTAGTCACTGTGCTGTTTGGTGACATGGTGTGTACCACACTAAACATGGACCAGAGGAAGCCAAGGAGAGAGTTGTCTCAGGAGATTAGAAAGAAAATGATAGACAAGCATGTTAAAGGTAAAGGCTATAAGACCATCTCCAAGCAGCTTGATGTTCCTGTGACTACAGGACTAACCCCCTGGACGTGGCCGCAGAAGGAAAACTGATGACAAATTGAAGAGACAGATAATACGAATGGTAACAAAAGAGCCCAGAACAACCTGTAAAGACATTAAAGGTGAAGTCCAAGGTCAAGGTACATCAGTGTCAGATCGCACCATCTGTCGCTGTTTGAGCCAAAGTGGACTTCATGGGAGACGACCAAGGAGGACACCATTGTTGAAAACAAATCATAAAAAGCCAGACTGGAATTTACCAAACTGCATGTTGACAAGCCACAAAGCTTCTGGGAGAATGTCCTCTGGACAGATGAGACCAAACTAGAACTTTTTGGCAAGGCACATCAGCTCTATGTTCACAGATGCAAAAATGAAGCATATCAAGACAAGAACCCTGTCCCTACTGTGAAACATGGAGGAGGCTCTGTTATGGTCTGGGGCTGCTTTGCTGCATCTGGCACAGGGTGTCTTCAGTCTGTGCAGGGTACAATGAAATCTCAAGACTATCAAGGTATTCTAGAGAGAAATGTGCTGCCCAGTGTCAGAAAGCTTGTCTCAGTCGCAGGTCATGGGTCTTACAACAGGATAATGACCCAAAACACACACAGCTAAAAACACCCAAGAATGGCTCAGAGGAAAACATTGGACTATTCTGAAGTGGCCTTCTATGAGCCCTGATCTAAATCCTATTGAACATCTGTGGAAGGAGCTGAAACATGGCGTCTGGAGAAGGCACCCTTCAAACCTGAGATAACTGGAGCAGTCTGCTCATGAGGAGTGGACCACAATACCTGCTGAGAGGTGCACAAGTCTCACTGACAGTTACAGAAATGGTTTGATTGCAGTGATTGCCTCAAAAGGTTGTGCAACAAAACATTAAGTTAAAGGTACCATCATTTGTGTCCAGGCCTGTTTCAGGAGTTTATTTTTTAAAAATAATTCTGTTGAACAATGTCTTATTTTCATTGGATAATTTTCATAGAATTTTTATTTATTATTACTTTTGTCAGATTCAAGTTATTTCTGTGACCGTTGTGGGTTTTTCTTTCATTAACTGAGTGGTACCGACAATTTTGTCCACGTGTGTATATATAGGTAGTGCAAGGTAAAAAAGAATTGAATATAACAGTTTAAAAATAACAGTGTACGGTAAAAATAACGGTATATAAAACAGAGTCAAAATAAAAATAACAGTGTCGATACTATATTAATGAAATATGAAATATTGCACCTAAAATATTAGCAGCATTGTCGAAGATATTGCACAGACAATATTGCACAGATAATGAAACATTCTGGGGAAGTAGGGGTGTTCTTAAAAACAGTTCGGGGTTAATGGGCATTTGGCAGTCTGATGGCCAGAGGAAGTTAACTGTGACTGAGTCCGGCTATTCTGCAGCGGATGCTGTGGAACCTCCTGCTAGACGCTAGCAGGGAGAACAGTCCACGGGAGGGGTGGGTGGGATCTGAGAGGATCTGGTGAGCTCTCACTTGTGATTGGTTTAGAAAAATATCTGTGTAGAATGTCAGTCACCCAGGTCATGGTAGTCCTTGGAGCTTCAGTAAAAAGCAACTTGACTTCACTTTCAGGTTACTAAAAACTTTCACCTCTCATTCAGGAGGCTTCTTCTACAAGTACACACATCATGTGCTTATAATGCACTCTGAAGATCTTTCCTCAGAAAGTTTCACCACCATCAAAAACTTGAGTCATCTCTCACCTTGCAGTTATACAAACATTCACATCACAAGTCATGTGAGTGCTAGTTGTGGCACTATATGTCTAGGACTCTCCATCAGTCAATTAGAATGGAAGAAGCCTTTTGGATAAGAGGTGAAACATCTTATAAAATCTGAAAGAGAAGTCCAGTTGATTTTTAATGAAGCTTTTAGGATTTAAAGAAATACTAACAAGCGTAGAGTATTTTTTTGATAATAAAGTGCAGCCAGACCATTTTGTCATGCAGAATTAAAGATCTTGCTGAAATTCAGTTTAAAATTCAGCTGATTCAGCTTTATTTTAAAAGCCTGTGGCATCTATTCTAGTCTATTTGACCATAGAGTAGAGATATAAATGCACCTCACCCCTGCTTTCTCGGTAACCCTGGCCATCACTGCTTTAACAGGAAGCTCTGGTTAGCATGTTGGATATTAATGGTCATAGCATCTATTTTCAGGCTGAGTGTTGCAACCTGAGATGGCTGGCAGCTGTGTGGACCTGGCCTGGGCCGCCTGCCCTGAGCACAGAGACAGGAAGACAGATTGGACACTGGGGTTTAGGTTTCAGTTCGTGTGTTTGTGTGTGCGTGTTGAGTGTGTCCGAGAGGGCAGGAAGTGGACGTGGACACCCGAGTCGTCTGATATGTAGAGAATCTGTCGCCTCTGATCACATGGTGGAATCTGTCGCGCTGGGCCAAGGACAGGCCAAGACTTTCCCACAGTCAGAATTAGTCAGAGTGAGACAGACAGATACAGTCAGCTCTGTCAGTTTGGCCAACAGCACGAGGTATACAAGACATAAAAACAGGGTCCTTTACAAATACAAAACTCAAATGCCAGGAATTCGACAAGCCCTTAGAGCAAAACAGAACTTAATATTGAAAGACTAGCATGACTGAAAAACAGCAATGATAGGTAATAAATGTCATAGCTTAAAGAAAAACTAGCAGATAAACAAATGCAATTGAGCTAAATCTTCCTCCTCTTTTTGTATTTGTCAGCAGCATTTCATCTGTTTATATAACACAGGCTTAATCAGTTGTCATTGTATTGTAGACTTTCAAAAATTCAATTTTTGTGAAAAATCTCAAGGACTTGTCTGAAAGATTTGATTTGAAAGCTCCTCTGCTGAGGAAGATTGTGTGGTATGATGGAAAGCTCCAGAACAGCTGCTAATGTATCTCGCCGTGAGATTCTAAAAGAATTTCTAATCTTCTAATCTCAACCTTTGGCCAACATGGATTTCCTCAAATGTTCAAATGAGATGAAAATGACACCACTGGACAAATCTGCATAGCACAATAGTGTAATATGATTTAGAGCTCCAGAACAGCTAGTATAAAAGATTATACTGTTATCCCTTTACAATCTAATTTGGCAAATTGGACTTGTAGTCATTTCAACAAACAAAAAACTGAGTGTGGAATTTGAAATTGAAAGAGAAAAGGTGAGACAAGGTGAAAGAGGACAAGACAGAAGAAAAAAAGATGGACAACAGGTAACCTATGAGATGGCAGCGTGAAGCACTAAAATGTTAAAAATAACAAAAACATTCTGCTGCTGGT
>NW_007577988.1:238949-257400 GCF_000690725.1 Stegastes partitus
GTCTTGTTAGCTGGGAGAGTGAGAGAGCAGCTCTGACCTGACCCTGCCGCATGCTGCCACTAACACAGAGACACAGACGCACTGTTACATCCGTCCACCCGCTGAGAGACAACAGAAACTCCCATTCACATGTTAAGTTGAATCATTTTTCAAAAGCTGAGCCGTTCAACGTGCATATTACAATCTGAAAACGTGTGGGAGCCAACGGAGCAAGTTGATGCTGTCTGTCGACAAGGAATAAGGTTATCTGAACAAACTTAAAGATACCTTTAGTGGATATTAAGGCTGATTGATGGACAACGATAAGCAATTTTCATAATGAATAGAAATGAATATAGAAATGAATCAGTATAAAGCTGTGACTCCTCACAGATTATGGTGTTGAAGTTGTTCTACCAAAAAGGTCAGAAGACATTAAAGGATAACACAAGAAAAAGTAAACATGAGAGTTTTTCTTTAATTACCTATTAAATCATGCAGAGTATTTTCTGTTCTTTGTGGAGGCCCCCAGATTAGAAACTATTGGACTACTGTAAACTGTCATGACCATAAAACTGAATACTGTTAACTGCAAAAATAAATATTTGTGCCTACTACTTTGCAATATTTCAGTGTCAAACTCATTTCTGGATGTAACTGCTTCAAGTGAGGCCTCTGATCTTCTAGTTCCGCTTTGATGAAGAAACACATTCGTATTACGTGTATATCTTTTCCTACCAGCCCATATTTAGCAGGTGTGATTTACTGAGCTATACTGCAGGAATCCCTCTTCTACCTAAAGGGATTCCATTTAGTGCGATGATAGAAACTAATCTGTGCATGTGCGTGAGTGTGTGTGCACATTCACACTTAGAGATACAGACATCTCAGCTGCTGCACTGTAAAGCCCAGATTCACATTCGCCAATAAGCACCACTGACACGGAGCTCGGGCCGCAATGCGACCAGGGGATTTGTAGCTCATTAGTAGCCCCCGACACACACACACACACACACACACACACACACACACACACACACGCAGTGTCCTGTATCTCCTGTAGGAAATGACCTGTTGACATCCTGATTCTGAGCATTGCATCTTTAGCTTTCCCTACAGATAATAGATGCTAATTGGGTGTGACAGTCAGAAGCAAAGAGTCAGATTGAAACAAGACGAGACAACAGACAAAAAAAACTGTCCTGAAAAAATAAAAATAAAAAATTAGCTGTATGAAAGAAGAAAAAAAAAAAGAGAGACATGGGATGAATTAGCCACAGAGACAATTAGTATCGTTTGAATGAAACAAGAACACCCTGTGAGCACATAATGAGATTACAATGCTGAGAGAACATTCATGATTGTATTGAATTCACCAGAGAGCTCTTGTCCCTGTTGATTCCAAACACATGTACTACTCAATAATAAAACATTTCACATGCAGTCTTTGCACGTTTGCTTAGTCTAAACAGCAACGGCAGGGTTTGACGAGGCAGGAAGAAATGTATGCACATTCATTTGACACATCTGCTTCAAAAGACTTAAAAGTGAAATTAAGCAATTTAGCAATTCCAGATTTAATTCCGAAAAAAGCACCGTCCATAAATTTGGGCATATCTTTACTACATTACTACTTCATTAAAGCTGTTGGATCTTTGAGTTCCCCAAACCACTAGTTTCACTGTATTGTATCAATTTTATTTTAATCTGACTGCAACTTTGGGGAAATATACCAAGTTAAAATATTACATCAACCTATGTGGTAGAAGCAGTAGGTTCTGCTTCTGCTGATTCCATTTTGGTAACAGCCAACTGTGCGACTGTGAAAAATACGACGTCACTTGAGGCACATTTTGCACATATACAAGCTTACACTTATAATGACACACAAAAAGGTTCAAATTGGGGTTACAGTAAGGGGGAAGGCTTCATTCATCAACATTACATGAAATGAAACGCAAAAAGCAAAAAGAAAATTGAAAAAGTTACGTGTTCACATGCTAAGTGACACAAAAGACAGTGTTGTTTTATGAAATATGGGGTCGATAATACAATATAGGAAGTTCAATTTTACTAGCAGATCTATGTTAGGTTAATCATAGGAATGTGGGAGACAGATTTAAAAAAGAATTCACAAGGTTGAAGAAGAGTCATGTCTTGACCATTAATCATGAATATTGTTAATAAAACCTCCCAAAATAGTTGCCTACTTCCCATAATGCATTCCCAAAGTCAACTTTCCATCCACACTTGTAGACTTTCTGTTGACTTTTTCTGCTTTGCAAGACCACGTTAAGAATTCCTTCTGATTCACAAAATACATGATATGACAGTTTTTTTGTTTTTACAGATTCGTCGTAAAATGTACAAATAAAATGTATGGAATCACTGTCACTTTCATTTTATCACTCCTTCATTTGTACTGCTGTGTCATATTGAGTCTTTCACATTCTCTACATCACTGTAGCACAGGAGTGTCAGACATAAATATATATCTACATGTTGCTTGTAAGTGCTAAAAATATCTTTGGTTGTGTTTCTACCAGCAATATTGTATGACTTTTTTGGCAACTGGAGCTGAGACTGTGATGGTTATGCAATGCTATGTTTCGCTCTTTTCATCGGAGCTATTTTAAAACAGCACTATGAATAAACAGCCAGTCTTACTGAAGGACACAGCTCAGGGTCAGCCTTTCTGTGTGTTTGTTTGTTTAACGCCGTTTAAAGGTAAAGGTAAAGGTAACTGAATGTCAGTGTGGCACGCAGGACCAGGTTTTTGCTCACATTTGCAGAGGGAATTTTAAACAAAAGCAGAGATTTAAAGGCTTTCTGTGGTAGGAAAGACATTATCCAAGCTTGGTAATGCATTTATTCAGAAAGCACGAAGCTGAACCCTCCGTTTAATCAGACAGGAAGAGAGGACCGAAGCGACAAGTAAAATCTGAAGTAAACGGGAAAATTGTATTAATATGCATTTTGTACATTCTTGTGCATGAAGTCTACTCTGTAGGGAATCCTGTAGCATTATGTAACTTAATTCCATGTAGTTCAAGGCGTCATACAAAGAACAAGGCATGCAGTCTAAAATTTAGGCCAGAGGAGGAATGCCTTCTCGCCTTCTACACACCAGAGAGGATTTAAGAGTACTTTCTTAAAGCTTCATTCACACATTGAACAAATTCCTTTTATGTGTTGTGAACTCTTTTCAACCCAGACAAGTGGGCCAGTCCAGGCTAATTTAACGCTGGGAATAATACTTATTCCTTCTCTTGCTAAAACCTCCTAGACTAAACCAAATGTCTGGAGGTGAATATCCCAGTTTTGAGTACATGCGAGAAACGGTCTTTATGGAACATAGAGAAATCTGGTTATACATGTTCTCATATATAAGATAAATTCTACAGTTCTAGTTATTGCTTCATGAACCTGTGTGAGAAGAACCTCTATTACAGACTTGAATAGTTCTAAATGTTTCTGTGTGTGTGTGTGTGTGTGTGTGTGTGTGTGTGTGTGTGTGTGTTTTGAATTCAACCTCTACTTTGTGAATTTAGTTTTCATGTTACTGTTTTGATTTGTTCTCACAATAACTTTGTTGTAACTGATGTTCATTGCATTGCATCATGTCCACCTTTGCAACCTTTACTGAATTTGTTGTTTTATTAGTTGCTTCCATTAAAAACTTGTACATTTTATGGGAAATGTGTTGTTCACTTATCAAATCAAGTTTATTAATATAACCCATTTTCAAACAGCCAGACTTGACCAAAGTGCTGTACAGACACAAGACAGGCAACAACAAATATGACTTAAAATATATATCCATGCATTATCTATACACCACTTAACCCTCATTAGGGTCACGGGGGGCTGGAGCCTATCCCAGCTGATTTAGGACGACGGCAGGGGACTATCACAGGGCTACACTTAGAGACAGACAACCAAGCACACTCACATTCACACCTATGGACAATTTAGAATCACCAATTAACCTCAACATGTTTTTGGACTGTGGGAGGAAGCCGGAGAACCCGGAGAGAACCCACGCTGCACGGGGAGAACATGGAGACTCCACACAGAAAGATCCTGGGTGTCCACACTGGGACGTGAACCGGCGACCTTCTTGCTGCAAAGCAAAAGTGCTACCAACTGCACCACCTTGCAGCCCAAAAATATAAATAAAATTATAAAATATTAAGACTACTAAGAGTAACCAAAAACCATTGAAAACATATACATCTTGAGATTTTTCTAAAACATGGAGGAAAAGCATTTAAAAGAGGAGGGGTATTCTAAAGCTTTGCCATTGCAAAGACCCATGCTCCCTTACCAACCAACCTCAGTTATGAAAGCGTTACCGGCAGCCTCTTTGATGATGTAACAGGCCAGGCAAAACAGAGGGAGAAAAGTTATGAAATGTACCCGGGTGTTGACCAATGTGGGGCTTTATAAACAAATAAAATAACCTTCAGATCAATTCTGCATGAACAGGTAGTCCTTATAGGAATGTTACTACTGTTGAGATGCTTTTCATTTATGTGCTACCAGGCATCAGTGTTCTGCACCAGCTGCACAGTAGAAAGGACTGGCCAGTACCCAGGTGCACAGAGTTACAGAAATATGGGAATTAAATGCAGTGGTCCCAATCATTTAGACAGAGGATGGATTTCAATTTGGCAGTGCTCCTTAGCTGAAAGGAGCATCCCATTACCAGAGTTAATTTGTTTGTCATTTTTCAGTGCTGAGTCGAAGATGACACTAAGATTACTGGCATGGGGCATTATAGAGGCAGTGGGAGGATCTGTGTTGTGATGCTGCTCAGTGCGGTAGTAATGTTCCCTGTGTAGTAGTGATGTGAGCTGAAACACCTGCAAATAGTGTCACAGTCGGCAGACTTAGAAAAGGAGGAGTTTGTCCAGTCCTGGGAGTAACTCATTTGAGCTGTCCATTGCTGCCTTTTGACAAATTAAACCTTTTTGCATCAGACTCTGCCTGAAGGGCTGGCATTTGATGATTAAAAGTTCCAGGTTGGGTGAGCAGGACTTAGAAAGACACACAACATCTCTGCACCAGTTGTTGTTGGTCATGAGACAGACGCCCCCGCCTCTAGACTTCCCCGACTCAGCCGTTCTGTCCATACGATGAACTGTGAAGAACTCCGCTGGTTGAACGGCATGGTCCAGTATTGTGGAGGTCAGCCATGTCTCCGTCAGGCAGATGATGTTGCAGTCTCTTGAGTCCCTCTGGTACCTGATCCTGGCTCTGAGCTCGTCCAGCTTGTTGTCCAGGGACTGGACGTTCACGAGCAGGATGCTAGGCAGTGGTGATCAGTGTGCTCGTAGCCTCAACCTGTTCCTAATGCCGGCTCGTTTCCCCCGGGGCCTGTTATGCTGCTGGCATCCTGTGTTCTTGCTGTTGAGGGGCCCCCGCAGGATCTCGCTGGGCCAGGACGCATCAGCAGAAAAAGTGGTGTAATATGATGAAAAACCAATGTTCACCAGTGTGTCTCTGTTGTATCTGATACGACGAGGACACGACATGGTGAACGCCATGCAAAAAGATAGATAGAAAGTTAAATAACAATGAAAAAAAAATTGTAACGGTGCTGGAGCAGGTACGACGGCTGCCGCACTCACTGGCGCCATCTTGTTGGTAGAATTTCCATCACTTCAGCATAACGGTTGTCAGTGGCCGGTGATTATTATGGTTTTGAGGACACCAAAAATGATCAGTTCTGTCCTACTGTAGTTCAACTAAAGACAGCTTTTGGCCTTTCAGCACTTCGATGGATGTGGCAGAGGTGGAGTTGTGTGGATTCAAAGGTAGGTATATTTGTGTGTCATTAGCGTAAAAGTCAAAGGAAACTATGTTTTATGACTTAATGTGAAATTGGAGCCTAAAGGGAGCAGATACTAAGAAATTAAAATGGGCCCTAAGATGGTACCTTGAGGTACTCCACAAATGATTGCAGCAAAGAAGCAACTATCAATTTTAATAGAAACTGACCTGTGTGCTGTGTAGGAGGCCCACCACTTCAGCACGGTGCCATTAAGGCAACCTGATCCTTGAGACAGTTTAAGAGAATGCAGTGATCAATCATGTTAAAAACAGGTCCAAAAATAATTAAAATGGCACAATTACCAGAGTTTAAATGTCATGGTTTTTTGTCTAGGTTTCTGTCCCACATGCAGAGAAACCCTCAGGAGAAATGGAATCAGAAAAAATTATATTTATTGCAGAGGTTGGAAATGTGCAAAGATGAGGTTGATCCGGGCCGGTACGTCGACGTGGGTTTGTGGACAGCTGGGGTGGACAGGTCGTACGGAGGTCGATGTAGTGGAGTGAGAGAGAAGCAGGAGTGTTTACCAGTCATGACCAGAGGATCCAGGAAGCGATGGAGAAAACTCGGGTCTGGTGCAGTTATGTTCGTGGGGAACCACATGCGAGGAACGGGTTCACTGGAAAAAACCTTCGGAGAGGAGATACAGTTACCCAGAGGCTCAGGAAGTAACACAAGAAAAACTCAGGAGGAGGCTTGACGTTACCACGTAGGTGAACACTCAGACGCTGAGTGACTGGCAGCCAGCTCCTTATATCCAGGGAGTAACGAGCCTGATGAATCGTAGGTGTGTGGAAACACACCTGCAGGGAAAGAGCCCCAGCATAGCAGCGGTTCTCTGGGACACCCTCTGGTGGAAACATGCAGAAGATGGAACACACCAACAACATAGCTCAAAACCCGATTTCCTGACACAAAAGACAGCAGAAGGTAAGTGGAAATGACTGTGAAGCCAATTCTGTGTCATAACAAGCCCTAAAATCTGATTGGAAGTTTAAGATTAAGTGACTATTGTACAGCTAAGACAAAAGTGTGCATAGACCACCTCTGCAAAACGCTGGACAAGAATGGGAGCTTGGATATTGGACAGAAATTATTTTGTCAAAATTTGGCTTTTTGATCAGATTATATGTAAATAGGAAGGTAGGAGACCTGTCCAACCCAATGATAGCCATTCTAAGGCTACATTTTTCTTGCAATCAGGATTTTAACCAATAAGGAATTACATGTAGCCATAAAAGTTTGGGTGTTTTTCTCAATGTGAAAGTCGAGTTCATGTGCATTTATATTTGTGTTTGACCTGTTATGTTGACCTGTTGACCGTATTTTCCAGTTCCCATGCCAGTTAGGATTATATACTGCAGTTTCTTTCTTTTACCCCGGCAGCAGTCAGGCGGTTACAGTGTGGATGCTCTTGGCTCCTTAAAGCTTCAGTCCCATTCCCGAATTCCATTTTAATTCATGGAGATCAAACCTTCAAAGCATTTTGCATCTGTAGATCACACCAGGCTTGGGCATGCGTGATGTTGCTATTTTAAAAATGAGACTTTCTACGCTGGCAAAGGATTGTTTTGCCTCCTATAAAGGTAAATGTTTTCAAACTAGTCGCAACTGCATGGAATGATGATTCTAGTATCATATTTTTTGTGTTGAACAGAAAGCACTTTTGTTGATTTAAAGTTTTTACGATTTTACAGACCCCTCTGCCTATTAAATAAATAGATATTTAATGCTACAATATTGATTCATAAAAGATTATTTCCTCTTTTGCCTACAGTGAAATGAAAGTACAGTTTCTGATTCCAAATCATACCAGTGGAACAAGTAGAGGTTTATTTTTCTTGTTCAGTGACACTTCAGCAGGAAGCATTTTAACTGCCAAAGGAGACTGAATCACTCTGCCACCCTGCTGGTCACTTTTATAACCATGGCAAAGTCTGGTGTGCACAGACTCGGTTCATTCAATTTGGGTTCAGATGAGGTCAGAGGGTGATGGGCAAGCTAATAGATCTAATCTAATAGGGTCAGATAAGACTCTGGCTGCAGCACAATGATAAGAGCTCACAACTATGACCACAACAGGCTGCTGTGCTAATAAGTCAGAACCAGTAGTAGATTATGTGCTTGCTGTAGCTGAAGCAATTGTACAGTATTATACTTCTTTGTGAGGGCAATCAGTGACATAATGCATCCCCTCAAGCCCTAACTAAATGCCCAGCCCCAACCCATCCCCTAACCTGAGCCTGATTCTAGAAAGATCCTCACTGGGATCATTTTAAACTAAAGATAAACAAAAAACACGAGCACTCACACACACACACACACACACACACACACACACACACACACATCGTCTTCTGTAAGCTGTAATCACTTAGTCTGTCAGCGGTATAGTTGGTCCTGCTGAGCTCTGCAACAATTCCACTTCCTTCCTGTTCGCCGTTACCATGGTAACAGTCAAGGAGAACTCTGTTATCGTCAGATGGATCGGGCTGCAAAAATTATTTTTATCTCCACTTCCCCATCTCTCTGCCTCATACAGCTGGTTGACTGAGTTTCCACACAGGTTTCATGCTGCAGCTGGAGCGAGCAGCCGTTTTTCCAAGGATGCAAGAGGAGCTCAAGCAAGATTAGACCAGACAGACAATAGAATGATCATCACTTGCATAAAGTGTAAATATTAGAGCTTCTGATATGGGCAGATAAACAGAACCGTACACAAAGAAACAGATAAACATTGGAGCAGCAGCTCTAACACAACATGCAGATTGAAAGGAAATGTCTTTTTAAGCTTCAAACATGCCTTCTGGCAGCAATGTTGAAAGATTACATTTTTAACATATCAATCTGGTTATATTCTTTGTTGTTGGTAACTGCCAACCAACTGAATGAGTTGATTACATCAACACGTACCTCCTAACATTTCTTGGAGGACTAAAAAGGCAGGTCTTGTCTGATGAAGACTTGATAAGGGTCAAAACTGTGTCTCTGTCCAGTCCAGTACATCTCTGGGAGCTGTAACACAATGTGTAGACTATTTCTTTCCTTCTGTTCCCACATTTATTTTTCTGCTGTTGTAGACACTCGTTAGCACATCTAATGTGCATTAACCAAAGCTGAAAACAATCCCCTACGAACACACAGTTTACTCCTGTTTCAGTGACATTTACTAAAAACTATGGGGTAGTTTTAGACTAACATTTTGTTTTGATATGTTCCTGGGATTTACCAGTCATAAGAATGATGTACAATCACCCCAGACTAAGGCCTTGTCTGGACCAATACAGATATTTTGCTTAACGGTTATGTTCCTCCATGTTCGGGCCTCTCATCCACAAACAAAAAACATTTTCGCCAAGTTCAGATTGTTAAAAACTATGAACCAGAAGTTTACATACACAGTGTAAAAAGACACAGCACCTTTTTTTTCTCACTATCTGACATTAATTAGACTAAACTATTCCTGTTTTATGTCAGTTAGGATTATCAAATTATTTATTATTTATTATTATCTAATGCCAGAATAATGAGAAAGATCTTTTTGTTTAGATTATTTTTTTATTACTTTCTTCAAAGTCAGAAGTTTACATACATTTCCTTAGAATTTGGGAGCATTGCCTTTAAACTGTATAACTTGGGTCATTCCTCCTTGCTCGCACACACCTTTTCAGCTTTGCCCACACATTTTCAACATGATTGAGCTCAGGGCTTTGTGCTGGCCACTCCAAAACACTGACTATGGTGTCCTGAAGCCAATTATAACTAATTTGGTGGTATACTCAGGGTCATTGTCCATCTGGAAGACCCATTTGTGCCCAAACTTTAACTTCCTGGCTGATGTCTTGAGATGTTGCTTCAATATTTCCACATAATGTTCTTTCCTCATGATGCCATCTGTTTTGGGAAGTGCAACAGTCCTTCCTGCAGCAAAACACCCCCACAACATGATGCTGCCACCCCCATGCTTCACATTTCGGATGGTGTTCTCAGGCTTGCAAGTTTCCCCCTTTTTCCTCCAAATGTAACAATGGTCATTATGGCCAAACAGTTTAATTTTAGTTTCATCAGACCACAGGACATGTCTCCAAAATGAAGGTCTTTGTCCCTGTGTTCATTTGAAAACTGTAATCTGTCTTCTTTATGTTGCTTTTGGAGAAACAGTTTCTTCCTCTCTGCGCATCCTGTTAGCCGATGTTAGTGCAGGACTCGTTTCACTGTGGATAATGACACTCTCTGACCAGCTTCAGCAGCATCTTCACAAGGTCTCTTCAAATCAAATCATATCAAGTTTATTGTTATTTTGCTGTACATACAACAGTAGTACAAACAAGATGAGAGAGCATTTCTTCAGGATCCAAAAACTAAAGGGAGCATTCTGACAGCTTGTGGAATGAAACTGTTGATCATTGTGGAGGTTCGTTCCTTCAGTGCTCCAGAAACATTTGCCTGATGGCAGCAGTTCAAACAGTTTATGGAGAGGCTGTGAGGAGTCCCTGACAAGGTTCAGTGTCCTGCTCCTGCAGCAGCTCTGGAAAAGTTCAGAGCTGTCTGTCTGTCCACCCGGAACAATGTCGTCCCCTCCAGCTGTATGGCCGTCTGGGATGTTGTCATGGAGCCATGTTTCTGTTAAAGCAAACACACAGCAGTCTTTCCACTCTCTGTGGGCTTCTCTCAGGAAATGTAGCTCCTCCAGCTTGTTGTCGAGGGAGCGGACATTGGAGAGTAGGAGCGACGGTACTGCTGGTCTGGAGGGGTTAGCCTTTAGCCTGGCATGGATCCCGACTCTCTTCCTCCTCCTTTGTTTACGTTCGTACCGCTTGCGCTTCCTTCTGTCTCGGGTAACTGCCGGCGTAGTCTTCGATCGCACTCCGTGTTGGTGTAGTATGTCGACATCACAACCGAGCGCCGCAGTTTTAGCGACGTTCATTGCCCTGATGTTCAGCAAAGTCTCTTGGCTGTAAGTTTTGCGGAATGAACATCTGGAATAGGCAAGACACTCAAAACGTTCACTTTAGTTCCCTCCTGAAGGGGCCACTGCGTCCATGCGCGCCACCATCACTATGGAAACCATTTTGCTTTTGTTCTGAGGTTGAGTCGCACATCTTTCATCAAAACATTTTATGTCTGGGACACAGAATCTCCTTCCTGAGCGGTATGATGGCTAGATATTCTCATGATGTTTATACTTGTGTATAATTGTTTGAACAAAAGAATGTGGAACCTTCAGGCATCTGGAAATTGTAGATTTGTGGAGGTCTACAATTCTCTTCCTGATGTCTTGGCTGATTTCTTTAGATTCTCCCATGTTGTCACAAAAGGAAGCAGAGTGTTTGAGGTGTGCCTTAAAATACATCCACAGGTGTTCCTCCAATTAACTCAAATGTTGTCAGTTAACCTATCAAAAGCTTCCAAAGCCATGACATCATCATCTGGGCTTTCCCAAATACTTTGTAGGCATAGCAATCATAGTGTATGTAAACTTCTGACTTTAAAAAAAAGTAATAAAAAATTCTCCAAAAAAATGCTCTCTCATTATTCTGGCATTTAGCAAATAGAAATAATGTTGGTAATCCTAACCGAAAACAGGAAAACTTTAGTCTGATTTCATGTCAACAGTGAGAAAAAAGATGTCTTTTTATACAGTGTATGTAAACTTCTGGTTTCAACTGTATATATATTTAGTGACACCTGTTGTTATTGGTGGTAACAGTAGTGTTTTTTTATCATGCAGATTTCTGTTCCAAAATGCCACATTTTATTTTGAATCCTGCACAGTTTGAATTCTGCACTGGAAAAAGCAAAACTTCACTATTAACAATAAAAACTTATCTATAGAGGGGCATTTACAGAATACAAGCACACTTACTACCCCTTTCTAAAAAATGGACCAATTTGTATCAAAACTGTGGTTTCCTTTCAACTGTGTTTAATGGAAATCTTTAGGATTAACGCTACACATTTGCTGATAATTGAGCTGCATACAAATGAAGCTGTTATGTCAGAGGTAGGGATGATCCCGATGCAGAGTCTCGTCTCTGAGAGACCTCGGTGCCAGTCTCATATCCAGCAGTCATTTCTAATCTAACAGTTTCTCCCAGAGGAGCAAGCGAGGTGAAAGAGGAGTGCTGACATGGTCTCAGGTCACTGACATGCTCTTGAGACGATCGGGTAATTTGAAGGAGATAACGTGCTAATGGTCTGCTAATGCAGCTCTGGGGGGCACACCACAGCATTTCATTCATCATTCATGCATGCCTGAGAGGACATCTTGTCTAATCACTTATTATTTTATGGGTGCATATTACCTGCAAGTTGAAAAATGACCAGATAGATGTTGAAACTACATGAGAATTAATATGAATGGACATAAATGGATGATGTGATGCACATTTAAAGGGGTTGTTTGGGGGTCCAAAGTAGTAGGGATTACTGAGGCTTCTTATTATATTTTGTATTCTGCCACATGTAAGAACATCACCTTTAAATGCAAGTTGTGTTCTTTTCAAATCTGTGTACATCAATTTTCTTATCTATTGGATGCAAATGCAATCAACTTAAAGTTTTCAGGTAAAAAGTATCTCAAGGCAGGCATACAAACAACTTAAAGGATCACACAAAAGAAAAGTTGTATGTAGGCAGATAGCCTCAAAAAAGTGGAGAGCAAGGAAGATCAGGTGACTGGACTGGTGGGAAAATCTAACTGGTGGACAGTAGACTTAGCTTAGCAGCGACCTGAGACGACAAAGAATGAATGCTGGAGTTACATTGTGACGAATCATCTTTAAAAAAAATTGCTCACCTTAAACTCTTGCGGGACCTTCTATTGAAATTGTTGGAAATCACTCACAGACAGGCTAAACCTGCAGCCAGATGTTTAGCAGTAATAGAGGAAGAAATACATATATTTTTCAAGTACAAGAAAAGTATTTCTCTGAGGCAGTTTACCCAGAATCGAAGTTAAATCTCAAGTGATTTTAATATATTTTTTCTGCATACACTGACCCACTACATGAACGATTATTATCGTGATGTCTCTCATAAATACCCATGTGCGTTTGCCAGACACAGTTTGTGTGATGTGGACTGTGGTCACGTAGTGTGGTAATCACCTGCTACTGTTACTCTTTAACTTAAGAGCGGATGTGCGGCGTGCTTTGTTCGGCTGAAGAGCACCTGACCCTCGCCCTGGGTTAGTCGTGTTACAACGGCCCAGACAGAGGAGGGGAGGAGGCAGGACAGAGAGAGAGAGGAGAAGACATGGATATCAGGACGAAGTAAGAGAGACCGAGAAAGAAATGAATAAAAGAGAAGAAAGTGGAAGCGGATTAAAAGATAAGTGAGTAAGACGGAAATGAAGAAAGACAGCAGAGGATGAAGTGGAAGAATGTCTGAAAGGGATCCTCGTTCATCCTTATATGTGCTGCACTTATCCTGAATTACATCTGAACTTCAAAAGAGGTTACAGAGAGGAAAAGTTCACCGGAAAGTCAGTTAACAGAGTGGAAAATTTATAAAATACTATGATTTGTACTTTTTTTTTTTATTAAACAAACTCCTATAAAAGGGCCTTTATCCTTCAATGACAGAACTACAGCCACGTCAAGTAACAAGCACGACTCCTTTTATGACCAAACCAGCGCAGATGGTGACCGTATAACTAAAATATTTAGCTGTAATCATCAAACAATGCAGCAGTGAAGCTGAACAGCTGTAGTTTCCCAAACAATATTGGGATCATGAAACCGCAATATATTTAACATCACGAGCATTGAACAAATACCACAGTGGCCTCTTGGGCAATGCCACAGGGGGCAAACAGATAAGAAGAGGCTGAATGTGTTTGCTCATCGAGGACAGGGTCAAAGTCAAACATACACACAGGCATATGTGGCCACTCATGCACACACATACACAGATTAGATGCCTGCGCTCACACACACACTGGCTCAGATCATAGACATTAAATGAACTGGGTATTGCTGCCAGTCTACAACTGCAACCAGCTCCACACAACTAACACGAGGGTTTAGTCCCAAAAAAATGAAAGCCCATTAGGAGTTTTTATAGCAGCAGACACTGTTGGAGGCATAGTGATGTCAGTGCTCTGTAGCTTTTGGACTTTGTTCAGGTGTGTGCTTAATCAGCTACAGGAAGTTCAGCAGCAGACACAGGTGACGTGAGTGAGCGAGCGTTCTCCAGCTGCTCTTGTCAAACAAGTGGTTGTTAACAAAGTCCTGCTGACCTACACAGGTTTGTTTTTTGGCTCAAAGTCACAAAGGTGGTCCTTCGCTCAAGACTAACATGGATTTAAAAAAGACTTTTAGAGCACAATGCAATGCCCCTTCCTTTTATTTTAGGTGTAGTACTTTAGAATTGTGAACATACACACTCTGACAAATGCTTGCTAATAAAGGCTGATATCTTGGCCTCAATATGTGTCCATACTAAGACAGTAACATTTGCAAGCATACCTTTTTATCTGAGGTTCATCAAAACTAGCCATCCATGCATTTTCTTCCTCTTACCTGGGGTTGGGTTGGGGTGGCAGAAGGGTAAACAGGTTATTCCAGACGTCTCTCTCACAGCAATCCTTTCCAGCTCTTCCCAGGGGATCCCAAGGCTTAACCAGGCCAGATGAGATAAGTAATCCAGCCAGGAGTTCTGGTTCTACCCTGAGCTCCTCTCCCTTTTGAATATGCCGGACAACCTTCAAAGTAAGGTGTCCTATCAGATGCTCGAACGGCATCAACTGGTTCCTTTTAATGCAAAGCAGCAGTTATTTTGCACCAAGCTCCTTTCAGATGTCCAAGCTCCAGTTTCTTCCCAATCAGGGGGAAACTCAAACCACAACCTTAACTTTCGGTCAGAGTTCATGATCATAGGTAAGGGTTGTGACGTAGATCAACTGGTTATTCAGGAGCTTTGCCTTTCAGCTCACCTCCCTCTTCAGTTCTAAAACAAAGTAGATTTTTTTTTTTTTTTACCCAAAACAAAGCTTAAAATACTGAGCTGTAGCTAAAGTGTCAAGATTCTGTTGGGCTTCGAGATTTGGAAACACTTACTTTGTTGTTTTACTTCCTGTGTTTGCTTGGCTGCTGTGTGTGTGCTTGTTGTTTCAGGCTGGGCGGGGCCATGGCTGAGGAGGGTTTGCTTGTTCTCACCTGTCCCTCATTGGCAGTCAGCGTTGCATTTAAGCCGGCTTCTCCCCGTGTTTCAACGCCACATGATTAAGTCTCCCCTGAGCGGTACATCGGCCACGATCGCTATCTCGAATTCTCGTGCTTTGTTTGTTTGCCTCGTGCTAACCACCACTTCTCGTCATTTCCTTCAGAGCCTTCTCAGCCTAACGTCTCCCCCAGGCCAGCCTTCACAAGTCAGCCACCAGCAGCAGCCCTACAGTCCCCCACAACGGTTTCACCCTTCACGAGCACCATATCCTACCGGAGCACGGATTTCCCTCACTGGAGCACCTGGACGGAATCCTGGATCACCCTCTCCCCCTTCACCTCCCTCACAAAGACCTGCGTTTGCCTGCACTTCCCCCTCCTGCTTCCTTGGTGTCTTTACTCCTGTCCCCAATAAAGTTCCCTTTATTATTGTAACCCGTCTCCCTTGTCGCCTTTTGGGTCCGCTAACCTAGGAGCTCCCTCCTAACAGATGCTGTGACAGCAAATTTGGAGCTTGTTTTATGCCTCCGTATTCTAACGCCTAGCTACATGTACATTGATCTTTTTGCTCCTGTGTTCTCAAAATAAAGCCTCCACCCATATTGAAATGGGACTGAAGCATGGTCAAGAGCTTGCTAAACCAACAAGCTATTATTGGTTCCAGCAGGCTACCGGTAATGATGCTTCAAGGAAGGTGGGAGCCATAGCTGCATCATTCCTAGATGATCCTGTGGACCTCAGTTAAAGGTCAGTGGGAGCCTCTCAGAACAATCCAGGAGAGAATCCTCTAAAATAAAGCATGCTTGATATTTGTGACATGGTCTTAAGTCCTTTCTGTGTGAACATTGGTATTTCAGCTGAGAGCTGGGAGTGTGCTCAGAGTCTTAGTTTTACATTTATGTTCACCCCTTCCTGTAAATTGACACTGAAGCTGAGGAGAGACATTCAAAAACATGGCACCAGGATTTGAGGACAAGAGAAATCTAACATCATAACAGTTTAACCTGAATGACAGCTAAAAACATGCCGAAGATGAGGACATTGATGACAGGAGTCACATCACAAGGAATGCACACTCCCTAAAACATTCGGCACCGCTTTCTCGATACTTTTAAAGTTTCCATTGTACAGGTATGCAGGCCTCAACATGATGAAACATGAACATCCCTCCCTCCTCTCCCTTCCCCTCTCCTCTCATCCTCTCTCCCTCCCTCCACTTCCACTCCTTCCCAGAACCCCTCTCATTATGCTCTTGAAGTGGTGCGTTGCTGGAGAGAGTGCTGCACTGGTTCTTTATATAACTGTGAAAGACAGCTGAGAATATACAGTACATGGGTACAGTACCACTCACAGTGGGAGGACGGTGCTCGCCTAAGTACGGCAGCAGCAGCCATAGCAGCTATTTACTGTAATTATTTGAACCCATTAAATGAGCCAGCAAGAGAAGAGCTTTCATAAATGTATCATGACCTGAGCTCCTGGGTTTGTTGCTGTCATGACAGTGGCAGGTGTAATTTATTTGTAAGAGTTTCGGTTCTGTCGGGCAGACAGAGAAAATGAGGAGAGTCTCATTAAAAGAAAAGCGAGGTCATTATAAAAGTAAGTTTGTGATGACAACGTCTAAGATGAAAGAAATTCAAGTTTGGCCTTAAAGCTTTTGTTTTTGCTCATTGACACAGACAGAGAAACAAAAGTGTTAAATGTTGAATAGTTTTAAAACTGCAAACATGGAAACTGACATATTCACACACACATCAAAGATCTCCAGTATGACAGCTCTTTTTTCTTGTTTGTTTTCTGTCTTTTTTTTGTCCAGGGCATGTTGACACCTGCAGATTCTCTAGAAAAGGGAGCATGAGATTGAATATCTTTCTGCTCTGACCCTTCATTTATCCTGCAATCCTGTCTGCAACACCTGGTGTAGCTCAGCTACATTTCAAAGTGACGAGGTGTTATTTCACTATGAGCAATGCTATTTGTGCCAACATTATTTTTTATTGTTTTTATTTCTCAGCTTTTATCTTTCAGCTGCACAATAGGCAAATTAATGATATGAGGAGGACTGTTTCTTTCTTTGCATTTTATTTGTATTTATTTAGTGATGAAAAACTCTGACACTTTTCTACTCACGATAGGCAGTTCATAGTTTGCATTACCCATGATGCCGTCCTACTCATCTTTCTCTTCTTCTTCCTCTATCAATCTTTTTTCAAAATCCTCTTCCTGGTGAGAAACAACAGTAACCCTCAAGCTCGCAAATGTTGCTGAGGTTTTGGATTGTGCAGTGAAGCCTGCTTTTTGTTGTTGTTGGTGAATTAGTCATTTTAATGACAGTACTCTCATCTCTGCATCCTTTTCCTAGTCTTGCATAGCCATACCGCTCTGCACTGCTAAATGGCAGAAGTCAAAAGGCTTTATAAAACAATTTTCACATATTTCCAAAAGCTGTAAATTGACTTTTACCGTGTAAATCTGTCTCTTATTCCACTAGGATATCACTCAGATTGTACCTCCAAATTTGAGATGCAAGCTTACCATGATTCATTACATTTCCTTACCTCTTCTTTCTGGTCAGCCACATGAATGGATGTAAACGATTGGCTCAGTCAGACACAGAAACAGAAAAAGACAAACTCCTCAATAAAATACATTTGAAAATAGCCAAATAGCCGAATAAAATGCAATAACACTGCCCGAGCCAGACACTTTGTTGGCAGCAGTGATCAGAAACAAATTTATCTGTTAACTTGTCGAGATGAGCATGAACCATTCTGGATGCCAGGATGAAACGCTGTCATTAGCGAGCAGCGCAAGACATGTTTTGCAGCTCTTCAAGCCCGCGGAAGTTCGTTAGTAGAGAAGTTAACAGAGGAAATGGCATCGAGCTGTTGATTAATTCCTTTAACTACCCCAGCTCATGCTAAACTCTCAGCTTTAATTACTTCAAATCAGGGCGGGAAATATTTCCTGTCACACAAACTATCATGATGACGATGGGCATGTGGGAAACCCTGTTATCGCGTTGCCAGGAAACAAGAAAGTAATCAGCTGGCAAGGTTGATCATTGTGCTCTTCAAACGGGGTGGGGCTTTAATTTCTGTTGTTACACCTCCTCTGTCACTGTAACATCCTGTCTAAATTCACTCACTTGACGGTGTGACAGCCATGGAAATCGTAGCTAGAAAGAAAGGCTGTGGATGGAGGGAGGAGAAGCTCGGACAGTGCTGGAGGAGACGAGGAGAGAAGAGTGGGAGATATTTATAGCCCTCCCATGGATGTATCGATGATGAAGCTTGGCTAGACCTTGTTCCTCTGCAATATAGTATAGAGTTAATAGTTCTGCTGATATACATCACCATAAAAATAACCAAAAACATTGGGTTAATGTTTTGATAAATCCACATACATGCTTCTTTGCTGTACCATAAAGAAATCTATTAAAATATCAGAAAAATGTTGAAGCAAGGAT
>NW_007577988.1:258225-258908 GCF_000690725.1 Stegastes partitus
AATGACACAAGATTTATCCATAATGACTCATAAATGACTCAAATTGACTGACAATTTGCTCAGAATGACATTAAAATGGTCTAAAATGACAAAAAAAAAATCAACTTAAAATGACTCAGTAATTGTCCAAAATGATTTCACCTTGATGGATGTAGAACTGATCCGGTGTCAGCTTCTTTTTCCTTTTCTTCCACCCCCTTTTATTTGAATGAATGTCAGCAGAAAAAAGAAAAGGATGTACAACTACATTTGTCAACATTTGCCATACATATTGTAAAATCTGATCAATGCCAAACCCACCCACCTGCCCACCCAGGCATCACTTTAAAGGATGTGCAACTTACAGCTGGTATACAATCATTTTACAGATGTATGTTTACAAAACAGAAATAATTATATCTTAAAAAAATACAAAACACACAGTGAAGAGAAAAAAAAACCTAATAATAGTAATAATTTAAAAGCAATGAAATATATATTTTAAAAATAATAAATCAAATAAAAACAAATACATAAATACAAATACAGATACACAAACATATAATTAGTCATGTTCAGCATTCCTCTCATCCAGAGATATTTGTAATTCCTTAAAATAGTTTAGAAAAGGGGTCCAGGTCTCTAAGAATTGCTGAGTAGTTCTTCTTAGGGTGAATCTTATTTTTTATAATTTCAGAAAATAC
>NW_007577988.1:259148-281176 GCF_000690725.1 Stegastes partitus
TGTCAGGATACATGTCTGCCAGCCTTGCATTGGTGAGATGAGCTCTTGAAACCACTTTCAACTGTATCAAACCATGACCCTGAGAGTGGCCTCCCATGTTTCATCACTAATTGTTAAACCCAGGTCAGTTTCCCATCGTTTCTTGATTTCCTCAGGAGATGTAGGATAAGAGTCATTAATTATTTTGAACAGGGTAGAGGTTAGTCTTTGCTTTGCAGGTGTAAAAACAGATTTCTGATGTGGATATTAGCTTTAGTTTTAGTCTCTTTTCTTAACATGTAAATTAATTCTTTCTTCTTTTCTTTTTACTAGTTATTATCTGTATCTATTTTCACAAAACAGTGGATATTTGTAAAATGTATTCATGTATTTATTTTGTTTGTTAATAGAGTAAATACAATATGAAACTTGAATGAGCAGCAGGTTAGCTTAGTTCAGCCTGCAGACTGGAAACCAGTTAGCCTGGCTAAATTTACTGACCAGATCAGTGCAAGTAATGATGCACTGAACTGCAAAGACCTGTTATTACAGACTTTACAGAGGGTTAGATTGTGATCTGAGCGGTTGAAGCGGGTTGTTTTTCTCTAGTCTTTTATTTTAAACGCAGACAACGTGTTCCATTTTTACCACACATAAAACACACAAAGTAGTGTATGGGAAAGGAAGTGGCTGAGTTTCAGTTTAGGCAATCGGATATGTAGCTACTAGAAACCACAGCAAAGAAACAACAAGACAAGGCTTGTGTGTGATTGTGGAAGAAGATGAGGGGAAGTCTTAGGCAAAGCAAAACCAAAAGACAGAAAAAAACAAGCAGTTGCCACAGTCTTCTCCGACATTGCAATCCCTTTTAAAAAAGGCTTTGAACAGACAATACACAACTGTGTATCAATGTATTTGTCAATGACTTTAACTCCTCCTGTAGCCACCCAAAAGTTTTAAACAGATATTTGAGGTAAAGTTAAATACAGGATATTAAAAAAACAAACTATAATGACATGTATCTACTTACAACTACATTATAGTGTATTATAAACTATTTATAACATGTTTATACACAATTTATTTAAAAGGCATACTTAGATCTAGGATAAAAAGAATGAAAATAGAAAGATGAAACAAATCCAGAATTTGTAAATGC
Organism: Stegastes partitus; assembly: GCF_000690725.1. Classification (NCBI taxonomy): domain Eukaryota; kingdom Metazoa; phylum Chordata; class Actinopteri; family Pomacentridae; genus Stegastes; species Stegastes partitus. The sequence continues at coordinate 260,287 of NW_007577988.1, forward strand.
AGTCCTTCTTCTACACACACACACACACACACACACACACAAAGTTTAACCAATAGGCTTGACCAGAGGAAACCTCCAGCGAGGCAGCTTACCATCCCACTTGTGAGATAAATCCGCCTTCCTGTTCTGGATTGCTTTGCAGACACTTGTTGCCAATGCTGGAACAGCAACTTCTCCTATAGGATTTTACACCCCTGAATCAGGCTTTTCACCATCTGGAAGGCTGTGCACGTGCATATTGGATTATTATAACAGCCAAGAGGGAAAAAAGAAAAGCTTTCTCCCTGTAAACACCTGTGATTGGCCAAAATCTACATTTCCAAAGCCTGAAAACAGAGCCAAGATGAGGTGCCGAAGTCTAGTTTCCTCCCAGACCATTTGAATAAAGGTAGTTATAGAATTTTTGCCCACATGGAAAAAAAAAAAAAAAGTAAATTAAAAAAATGATACTGCCTATCCCAGGTTCAACATAAAATGTTGATGTAAAGCCATTTTTGTGGATGATTACCTGCGAAAAATGGCATATCTGAGTGGAATTTATATCTGCAACTCACATTTTAAAGCAAAAATCAGACATTTTGGAGACTTAGATGAGAAAACTGATACCACTATCACATCTGTCCATTTACTACATGACAGCACAGCCACCTGCCCAAACACTAGGCTGAGCTAACTGGCTATAGCTTCACATTTAAGCTGCAGATATATCCAACAGTTCATTTAGCGTAACATCATACAAATGTATTCCTCACAACAGTGTCTGTCAACCTTAAAGCGAGCCAGTGTCTGCTTGCTACACCTTGTCTACCAGCTTTGGTCAGTTCAAGCAAAAAGTGCTTTTCTGATATTTTTTCTTTGTAATTTTGGCAAATATTAGAAACGTGAACCTCTGAAATGTTTCAGAACAAGGCGACAGTTACAAGAATGCTTTAACCCTCCCATCAGACTTAGTGGGTATTGTGCTTCATTTTTATCTTTTAATCCAACAATAATCAAACACTGTTTCATGTAAGCTGTCAATATACAGCATAGAAAGCTGTTCATTCAGTTCATGTGATACTTAAAAGAATCTAACAGAGGTTTGTGGTTTACAAAAAAAGAGAGGAAACATGTTAAAGAAAAAAATATTTCAATATTTATTTGCGGTATAAACATGTCTTGTGTTGTTTTTATATACTGTACAATACATAGGGTCAATCGTATTTCCTTCAGTAGACAGAAAGGTGAAACTGCCCCGGTTAACATGCCCCTTGTTTTTATACACAGACAGATTGCATCTTTTTTTTAAAAACTGTCTACAGCACAATACAAAACAGCTATTCAACGTGACTTTGAAGCTGTAACACGATGCAAGATGCATTGTCAAAAAAATCCCTGAAAAATTCCTCACTGAGGTAACATTTTTAAAATCATTCACTTTTTCTTTCACTTTGTATCTCACGCTGCCACCGCCTCCCTCCTCGGGCTCTGCTCTCGCTCATTCACGTCTTTCTCTCTCGAAGCAACATTCTTACCAAAGATGTAGCTACAAGTTTAAGGACACAGAAACGCCCGTTCCCGTGATCTGGCAAATTTACAAACAGAGAACTTGATTTCTCTTTCATTGTTACAAAGACACACAAAAGAAACCCACAAGAAAGCAGCTTGAAATCAACTGTATTCTTTTTTTGTTTTTTTTTTTAAATAGAAAAGCTCTGTACTGAAATATATTTCAATCCTAGGGTGCAAGTGATCAAGTCCTCAGTGTTTTTTTTCTTATTGTAAGTGGGATATGACTCCAGACGAGGAAAAATCCATTCAAGCTTGGTAGTATTATTTTCATCTCTGATGCTATAATAGGAGAGGAACTTTTGCATATAAATTCATAACATATATATACTGAGATATATATTCATATTGAAAGGCCACAGGAATAGCATAGAGCACATTATATCAAAACAAGACGGAAAAATACCTTGTAATTCTTTAAGCCGGGTGGTGTAATTGTCTATTGTGAAACATAAGTGGCATGCTGAACCACAGCTGTGTGAAGCTGTGTGTGTGTCTGTGTGTGTTTGCGAGGGCCTCTTTCAGCGTTGGTAGCGGACACGCTGGCCCTATGTTTTTGGACACCCCAGGTGAAATGTTACTTCAGTCCATAAGCCATAATCGAGCTGGATCTTGCAAAGTTATATAGAATAGATATAGTACAAAAGAAGAAGAATTTAAAAATGTTTGAGGTCGTAGATCTACAAAATACTGCAAAAAGGGTGTTTTGATATATTGCAGAGTAACAAAGAGGACCTCGTGTGACCCGTTACGGTAAAAAGACAGTTTGCCGTCTGTTATGACCGTGTTCTTGTTCAAATAACAGATAACAAACGTATTTTTTTTCTACACACAATGCTTTTTTTTCTAAAGTGAGATACAAAGAGTATTGAACAGTCAGCATTAGAAACAAGTTAGAAAGATTATATAAGGCCAGCTAAAACCAACCCTCTTCAGATTCAACTGCTGTGCCCTCCAAAACCCAGTTCTTTGTTTCTGTTTAGACTCCGTCCACACCTTTGAAATTTGCGTAGTTTGCGGTACACATTGGGCCTCATGCAAAAAGCACTTTTAAGGAACATCTTGGTCATTGTGTTTTAAGAGAACTGAAGGCCTGCAGGAGCCCTGTAGGTGATGTAAACATCTCTAATAAACTCATTGGAGCCATTTCTCCACAAGTGGAAAAACACTTACTGGCCTATTATAATACATTATGAATTTGGAGACTACATATGTTACTGATATCAAATAAGATCAGTAAAAAATATTCTTCTTGTCACTGCTTCCAACAGCTGCCTCAGTGTCTTTATGCTGGTGACTGTCAGGCTAAATATCCTCTGTTCCACCTGCCACCTGCAGCGTTACGCTATTCTCTCATTTGGCATTGTTTCTGTCACACTACAAACAACTGTAATAATACTGTAATAATAAGCTATTTCTCTTTTTCAGGTCTCATAATGCAAATATTGTCATTGCTCAATTTATCCTGTTTGATTCTGCTGATTTCCGACTTGTGCCTCCTGCGGTGTGACACTCCCATAATGTGGCATTTTCACACATGAAACCTTAAACTGAACGATTACAACATGTTTGCTCAAGAAGAAGAAAATGAAAATGTTCTTTCATGAGGCCCATTGTACCTACAGATGTTACCTTAAGTCAAATTCATGTAATTGTTATTCCATCCATAAGTGGAAAGCCAATTAGGAGAAAAAAATACTGCAGCAGAGGAGAATTTAGCCCCATTAAAAAAAAAAAAAAAAAAACATCTTTCTTAAAATCACTGCAGGATTCTCCCATAATATTTTTTCAACCATAATTTCCCCTTTTAGTTTAGGTGCTACAGATGTGGACAGTGCCTCAGAAAACGCTTTGACCACATGCTGTGTGCCGCTGTGTTCAGCAGCAACAGCGGTTAAAAAAACAGTCCTCATTGTTTTGTCTTTCCACCTGGTAAAGCAACATCCAACCCGTGGTTACGTCTACTGTTAGAGAGCATACAGCACCACAGCATGCTCAGGTATACAAAATAATATAGATCTGTTCACTATTAGCTCTATTATATATATTTATATATATTCATTTGTGTTTAATATATCTTTCATATAATATACCCAAGGCTTAAGGGTGAATCGACTCAGACAAATCTTTGTTTGACGAAATGGGGGATCCCTACTAAGAAAGAGCTTCTGTTTTCAGTTTCCTCCGATGCCATTAAGGGACATGAAGTGATTGAAGTAAGTAAGTGCAGTCTGTAGCTGAGGCCAGTCCCAGTCCAGGACACCAGAATCCAACACAGAGACCAGTTTACAATCACAGTCCTGAAGTCCTTTTTGGCAAATCTCTCTAGAATGAACCTAAAACAGGCCAACAAACTGAACAAGTCACTCCTGTGGCAACAGGATGTTTGTAATGTAGGTTATATAAGAAGGCTGAGGTACTTCTTCGCCTGAGGCTGCTAAAATAACTCTCCCCCATCCTTAACCACTAACGTCTCACTGAAGCGTCTGCACAGAACAAAAGCTAAGAGCTGTTAGAAAACCAGTTATGGTGAAACATACCGGTTAGACAACTGTCGTGATGAAGTAACCACGGAAGTTCAGAATTTTAACCGAAATGAAACAAACACTTAAAATAATGTGAACAGCTGGTGGAAACAACTGGTACTTCTTGTTCAGCAACTGGATGAACAGTCATACGGGGAAGGAAGAAGGACCTGGCAACCGCACTTGAAAATAGTTGGCCAAGCGTCATATCTACAGCAGCATTCTCACCCGACCCTCAACCCCGGTTTAAATGATTCCTAACCCCATGCCGCCGTCCGTTCTAACCTCTAACCCAGGCCTAACCCCTGCTCCTCCGCTCAGGGCCCAGTTCCTGCTCCCTCCCCACGGCGCCGTGCAGCTGTCAGGACTTGTCGCAGCCTGGGACTGGCCTCTCCTCTATCCACTCCTCTTCTCTGAATGTCTCTTTATCTGCCTGCTTCCAGCACCGGCTCCAAGTGCCAGCAAGTCAATGGCTACACCACTGTGCAAACTGCATTAGGTCATTACAAACCTAAAGAAAAACAAAACTGAAAAAAAAACACACACAAAAAAAGAAGACAACTAGGACTACCTCAACACCCATTCCCCTTCTTTAGTTTTACAATCTCTTAAGCCATCATTGGATTGGATTACTTTGTTTTTGGACAAAGATAAGATTTCTATGCGTATATATTTATATAAGGTATAGATCTGTGCGTAAATGTACATAAAAATATACAAAAATGCATATAGACATACTGAATTTGTTAAGGACTGCCCATACATTTTCTGCTATGTACGTTAACATACATACAGTACATACAGTACAAACATACATACTTTGTTTGTGTGTGTATGTGTGTGCGCAAAAATGTGTGTTAATTCCTTGGTTTTTGAAAACTCTACATTCAGTAGAGCGAGATTTCCTTTGAGTAAATCCCAGATTCTCCACTTGGCACCAGTCAGCTCAGCTCGCGAGCCGAGACAGAAAGACAGAGAGGATGCTGTCATCTCATAAATCGAGCGCTGTATATGAACCTTTTCTTTGTGTAAAGCTGTCCGTCCTGCTGCGACCGTTCAGTTTCTCAGTCAGTTAGGTCTCCCCTGCTCTTCCAGAACAAGACAAGACAAGTCAGTCGGGGAGTTTTGTTCCTCGATTTCAATCAATGCAGAGGAGAACGCCATTGTAAACCTACAGTTCCCTTCTCTGGGTTCAAATAAACAAAAACACTCCCTGTCCCCTTTAACGTGGCATCAGTGACCCCTCCTGTTGCTCCAACGCTGCTCCGTGGCCAGGCTCTCAGACAACAAGCGTCGGGAGGCTAAAACATTCATTAAAACTGGCTGCTTTTCCTGCAATGCAGCCACTGGTTACCATGGTAACAACACCACCTTGACCACTTCCCCCCCCTTTAACAAAAAAAGGGGGACAGTCGAGAGTCTGATTTTCATGTGGACTCCAGGGTGTCCAGTTGAAACACATTGTGATTGGTCGGGGTGGTGAAGAAGAGCTGGTCGTGCGTAGGGGAGGTCGAGTGGTTGTCGCAGGGGCTGTTCAGGCCCAGTGTCCGCTCAAAGTCCAGGAGCTGGCCCATGAAGTTAAAGTTTGGGGAAATGTTTGACTTTTTCCGCTTGACGAAGTCGTAGGCGTCGTTGAGCGACAGGTTGAGCTTCTGCATCAGGTAGGCCACGGTGACGGTGACTGAGCGGCTGATCCCCGCCAGGCAGTGGACCAGGATGCCGCACTTTTTGGAGCGAGCCTCGTCTGAAGAGGAGGAAACAAAGAGAGCTGGTTTCAGTCATGAACCTTCAAGATTTCAAATTAATAATGAGTCAGACAGATAAAGTGCTTTCTGACTGACATTATGACCAACAGTTATATGCAAATGTATAAAACAAATGATTGGAGCCGGCTCTATTTAAAATCTAATTTAACAGCAGGCTGAGAGTCAGTGATTCATTGCCCTCTCTGGTTGAAATTTCAAGCCTGTTTTCAGGAGGTGTTAATGCTGCTCTTTAAGTTATAATGATTTTAAATGATGCCAGTATGGTTAGGAAATCACTTTATAGCAAATATGTACACAGACAGCTCTTCATGTCACTGAACATCGACCAAATTCCTGCAGAATAACATCATATGGTCAGAAATAGTCCATTAGTGAATCAGTCAGTTCAGTTTGTAACTATATTGATGATTATTTGGAGTCACTTTTACAGAACAAAATACCCTCCATTTGCTATATGACTGCTTTACAGATTTTCTCCTTCTTACTTTATTTTTTCATTAAATACATTTTCTGGACTGACAGAGAATATAATAAGCAAAATAATCAATAATGAAAATAATATCACATTAAATGTTATTAGATGAAAGGCCACTGTCCTTGAATAGCTGTCGATCTGTTTGATTGTTTTACTGTTTGTTGACTATTTGTGTATCATGTATTTGTTTTATATAGCTTTTGATTTTGTGTGGCTGCTACCTCGGCCAGGTCTCCCTCGTAAAAGAGATTTTTGATCTTAATGGGATTTCCTGATTAAACAAAGGTAAACAACAATAATAATGCAATAACAATAACACATCAGCTCAAGATATGAAAACAGACAATTAGATATTTCCATCAACAAAAGCATGCATACAATTATCTGTTTACTTTATCGTATCTTCAATCCAGAATGACCTTTCTCAATGACAGCAGAAAGTCAGAGTTCATTCTGCTTTCCAGTTTACTGTCTGTAGAAAAAAGCTGAATAAAAACATCTTACATTATTAACCGGCTACATCAATCCACCTATCAGTTTCGAGCCCTTGCACTTGCATCTCCACAGGCCATTAGAGCGAGAGTTAAGTGCTTCTTTCCTTCCTTTCTTTCTTCCCTCCGTCTCTTTCATCCTCTCCTTTATCTCTCGCTGCCTCTCCTCACTCTCTCTGCCTGCATCTCTTGTTGTAGGATTGGGGTCAGTTGGCTCATGAGCTCAGGCTGCCAAGGCGATCTCTAATTAAATTTATATGTGATGTGTGCTCACTTTCCACCATAAAAAAGGGGCCAAAAACCCTCGTCTTGAAGAATCAAACCCGACTATACAAGGCTCAGAAGTCAAGCAAGTAGCCAGTGGTTAATCTCCTTGAACTGAGCAGCATTACATCACTTTACTCATGCTTGAAATGCACAATAACGCAAGAACCTCCCATTTATTGATGTATTAAAAAAAATCTCATGCATCTCTCTCTACATTCGTGCAAGCTTTAAAAAAATACATGTGAAAACAATAATTTAGATGTTTAGGGTATTTGCAAGTTTCAGCAGCACAGCATAAAGTCACATCTGTGTCTCCTTCACCCATAATTACCCTGCTGTTACCAAAAAGATCTGATGTAATCCCTGCACATTACAAGCAGTCAGACAGCTCTATTTAACATCAGCATGACCCAAATCTGCCATGACCTCTGGCTCTGGCATATGTCACACTTCCTCCCACCTAAGCAGAATCATTACTCTAAAGAAAGGGGAGAAATGTCAGTGGTCTGCACAATTTAAGACAAACATGCCATTGATTCATCAGAGACGGTATTCATTCATTCTCTGTGAATTAAGTCAGATGGAATGATGGGAATGATGGGAAATGCCGAAAATAGGATGAGATGACGGCTAAAATTCTTCTATCTCCAGTGCAACCCCATTCTCAAAGAATCCATTTCCATGTTTTATTCACAAATGTCGTGTTACATTTTATGATTTTAAATTCCTATGTTATCTGTCTTAGAGAAATGCAGGCATTTGACAGCGTGAGTGCAGCTTTGTGAAGCATTTTTAGCGAAATTCACACAAATTCTGCGTAAAATTATTTCCACAAAAGTAAATATGCATTGTTTATGATTTACGATGGAAATCTTAGATAAATGTATATAAATCTATAATAATACAACAAAACGTAAACCACTTTTCTTAGTCCTATATAATATTAAATGTTAAATCTTTAGGAGGTTTAATTTAATGAGCAGAATTTAATTATTATTACTTGCTGGACAAAAATGTCTCTTTTGGTGATCATTTCTTAAGCAGAAATACTAAATGTACTGGTTCCAGCTTCTTAAAACGTGCAGATCTGCTGCTCTTCTTTATAATAATACACTAAACATCTGTGGATTCTGGACCCTGGCAAAACAATCTATTTGTAGATGTGACCTCAGGCTCGATCAATGATTAATGACAAAAATTCTCAGTAGAAAATCAAAACAATTGCTACCCTTGTGTATCTACAAATCTGATGTTTATCTGACATAACACCACTGCATTTTCCACCTTCACTCACCGATAAATGAAATGGCCTCGGGGAAAAACTGTGAGAGGTTCTGGCTCCAGTGATCAGAGATAGGGATCTGTTTGTACTTGAAGTCCCCTTCATGTTCGAACATGTTGGGCAGGTTGGGCGTCACGTTGAGGATGTACTTGATGTTGTACTTGCTGAGCACATCCAGGTTGGTGGAATCTTTGGCACAGCCCAGGTAAAGGTACGGCAGGATCTGGACAGGGAACGCTGGCTGGTTGTTGGGGAGGGGGCTGCCCTCCGACTCGGTAGCGCTGCCCGGCTCGCGGTCAGATTCTCCATCCGAGCAGTCGGAGCTGATGCGGAGTCCCCCAAGGCCGAGGACGGAAGCTGGTGGGGAGCTGCTGGGACAGGAGCAGTCCAAATTGGTCTCGCAGTGCTCGGGGTACTCAGACTGGAACTTGTTGAAGCCTCCTGGAGGACACAGGAAAAAGAAAAAAAGAAAATCAATGTTAGAATAAAGCCAAGAAAGTCATGGCTTTGGGTGTTATAAAATGTACCTAAAGCGTGTAATTTAACATTAACTCTGCAGATAATAAACCTAAACGACGAGCAATTAATCCTATTGATACTATTACCAAACATTTCTGAAAAACAGAATAGTAAAGGTGGTATAAACAAGAAGAATATGTTTTAAATTCGAAAAGTCCAACCTAAGACACACACATGAGGACAGTTCATGAACCTAAATGACCAAAAAATTACTTCATTTATACTCTTACTTAATAATTTGGGGGAAAAACACAACAATAGAGTTGGTAAAAATATTTTTTAGAATAGAAAAATCCAATCAAAGACACACAACATGAGGGCAGGTCATGAATTCATGAACCCAAATGGCAAGAAATGAACCTTATTTATACTATTACAAAATACATACATATTTAAAAGTGAACAGTAACGGGGGTAAAAATGAGAAAATATCTTTTAAAACAGAAAAATCTGATTTAAGACACACATGACGAAGGCAGGTCATGAACTAAATGACGACAAAATTAACCTTATTCACACGATTATAAAATATCTAGAAAATGAGGTGGTAAAAATGCAATGTTTTGCAACAGAATATTCAAATCTAAGATGCATTAAGTCTCTATTTCTTCTCTGTCAAACATGATCCAGATGGAGGTGTAATGGTGGACAAAACAGAATCACCTCACACAGCTTTCTCACTCAACTCACATTGAGATTAATGCCTCAAATATAAACTGTATATTTCTATTAGAATGAAGAGAGAATAAGGAACTAAAATCATTTTTGTGGAGTTATTCTATTCAAATCCTGTTTTGTTTTTTTATATAAATGCAGCCCCACATCATAACCCTGATGTGGCAGATTTATTTACATATTTATTTATTCATTTATTTTAAAAGGGGGGTATATTTACATGAGAATGAGGCAGAAAACAGGCTGGACAGATGTGGTCCATTGAGAAAAGCGGAGCCGTGCGGAGGATCAGCAGCAGACCAGGACATGCAGCTCCGCTACAACAGCACGCAGCTCAGTGGACTTTTTGTGAATGGCAGCGACTCCCGTCAAACATTTCCACCACGTCCAGGTCAGACGTCCTCCTCTCTGCTGCTGCCACCGCATGTAATGCACGATCTGCGCCTAGTATTGTTTTAATGTATTTTGTTTCAAATGAAGCACATCAGCTTTTTGTTGGGATGCTGGAGGATTGTGCAAAGAGCGTCGTCGTGTCCTCGTCTTTCTGTTCATTCATGAAAAAAAGAGCCTGTCTGTCTTTTCCTGAAGGAACACAACATGGCGGGGCTTTTTTCTTTTTTTTCTTTTTTGCATCATTTAATTGAAAACATACCGTATTTGCAACCAGCTCTGTATTCTGAGACACGGTTTTATCCTTTTTTATTATTTTGGTGAAAAACCAATCAGAAGAATTCATGTCAACACCAGAGTTGAGAGTGGCAGGATGTCACCATCATACCATCAGAGCTTATTCTAACAGGCCAAACTGTCTCTTTAGCAGCAAATAACTCACTTTAGTGTGTAGACAGATGATAACAGCTGGATTTATTTTAAGTGGCGCCACACTGTGACCCTGTAATCCCACTACAAACACTTGTATCCATGTAATAATGTTTCACAGGCTACTAATAGGAGCCTGAGCCACAATCAGTCCTTTGAACACCCAGAATCTCCAGTATTCTGGCGCAAATCAGACAAATCCAGTAAATGTGACTATTAATTAAAGCATTAACACTGATGTATAGTTACTGCTTGGTATTAATTATTAGTGAGAGTGACACCAGCAGATCATGTAATTGGGACATTTAAGTTCATCACATGAGAGTGGAATTAAACAATCACTCCACATTATCATAAAGCAATAGTGTGTGTGTTGTTTTTATGAATTAAAGCCACGACATGTTGAGATTTAAAGCCACATTGATCTGCTCTTACCCTCCAGGTAGAAAGCCTTGCAGCCGTCGTCCCGGAGCTTCTGCAGCAGCAGCCCCAGCACGGAGCTCCCCAGCCCGGACTCCTGCCGCTCCGAGGTCGCCTCGTCGTACAGGACCACCACGTCCGTCTTGCAGCGCTTGGCGAATTTCTCCTTGTCCTCGTTGTTGGGGATGATGGAGCGGATGGGGAGGTTGCCCTTCTTAAGCCTGCGGAGCATGAGGCCCGGGATGGCCAGGTTGATGGCCGACTCGATGTGCGAGGACTCGTACAGCTCATGGGGTCTGCAGTCGAGCAGCAGCAGCGCGCCGGCCCCGGACTCCAGCTCCTCCTGCAGCCACTCCACGCTCTTACTCGACATCATCATCATAGTCACGATCACGGAGCCTCTCCACAGATGATTAATTTTCATCAGGGAAACGTTAATCCGCCTGCCCCCTGTTGCCACATGAAAACAACACAACAGAATAGAAAAAAAAGGGGGGAAAGGAACGAAAAAATAAAAAATACAAAAATCACGGCGCTAAACTTCCTTTCCTGCGGCCACCACCACCTCCACCTCCACCACCACCACCACCACCGCCGCTGCTGCTGCTGCGCACCCGACACACGCTTCCACACACACACATCCAACACGCACGCACAGATGCCCCTCTGGTCGGAGCAGGAAACTTGAACATGCAGAGGTTTCTTTCCCTCCTTCCTTCAGTCCGACACAAGAAGTAGAGCTTTCAGTCCTGTCCATCGACGTCCATTTGTCGAGTCCGCTCCAACTTTGACGGGGGTCCGTGGACCCTCACGACGCGGGCCCGGAGACGCCTCGTTCAGTGTCCGATCGGGAAGCGAGTCTGGGATGAGCTGCGGATGCTAAAGCCCATGATTATTGTTATTATTTGACATGCTGGCCCCGTGGTGCGCCTCTGGTTTGTCACTTCCACTGGATGCGTTAAAGAGGCTCTGCGGGCTTGTCATTGAGAAGAGGGAGGAGCGCAGAGATTTAAAGGCGCAGAGCTGCTGAGGATTCACAGGAGCTCAGGCTGCCTTCACAGGCGATCCATTCATTGATAGTCTGCTCTAACACTGAATAAGACAAGTGACAGCAAGGAATACCTGCAAATGAAACTCTGAATTTAATTCCTACATGGATGCCAGCTGAGTTGCACTGAGGTTAACCCGGGCCTTCATTTCCGTGTTTGAGAGACATTGTTACCTCTTCAAGAGTAGATTTACAAACATGTCTTTCATTCATATCACTTGTGGACCATAAATAACGGGTTATTTTACAGATTAAAGGTGAATTCTCTCCCCTTTTGGCTTTCGTTTTGCCAGATCCTTAATATATGCTAAAAGAAACAAGTAGTGAGAATACTTCACACCTTTTAGGGTCAAGAATGAACATTCAGTCCCAACATCTGAGCAAACATGTCATTAAAAGTTTAAAATATGATTTCAATTATTGCTACTAGCTTTACAGATGTTTTAAAGGAAGGTGTAGAGCAAAATACAAGTTTATTTTCTATGCCCAAGGCAAGCAGTGTCCACTTTGTGAGGCACACCTGCACTAAAGTGAGATTTAATGCCTGCAATGTTCAGTTTGTTTTGACACTGCCACAGAGGTGTTAATTCTATACTTTAACATCATGCTGAGAGGTGTTTCCCATATCCTGCCACCCAGCCACATGTGTGTGAGTAGAGAGACAGAGAAAAACAGCTGAAACCACAAGTTTACATACACTGTACAAAAATACAAAGAACCCTTTTTTCTCTCATTATCTGACATTAAATCAGACAATTTTTTCCCCCTGTTTTAGGTCAGTTAGGATTACCATCATTATTTCTATTTGCTAAATGCCAGAATAATGAGAGAGACATTTTTTTATAGAATTTTTTTTATTACTTTCCTCAAAGTCACAAGTTTACATACACTAACATTACTATGCCTTCAAACTATTTGGGAAAGCCCAGATGATGATGTCATGGCTTTGGAAGCTTTTGATAGGTTAATTGACAACATCTCAGTTAACTGGAGGAACACCTGTGGATGTATTTTAAGGTACACTTTAAGACAAGTCTAAAGAAATCAGCCAAGATATCTGGAAGAGAATTGAGGACCTTCACAAGTCTATTTCATCCCTCGGTACAATTTCCAGATGCCTGAAGGTTCCACATGCATCTGTTCAAACAATTATACGCAAGAATAAACATCATGGGAATGTCCAGCCATCACACCGCTCAGGAGATGGGTTCTGTGTCCCAGAGATAAAGTGTTTTGGTGCGACCCCAGAACAAAAGTAAAAGACCTTGTGAAGATGCTGCTGAAGCTGGTCATTATTATTAGTGTCATTATCCACAGTGAAACGAGTCCTGTACCGACATGAGCTGAAAGGATACTCAGAGAGGAGGAGACATTACTCCAAAAACACTATAAAAAAGCCAGATTACAGTTTGCAAATGCACACAGGGACAAAGACCTTAATTTTGGAGACATGTCCTGTGGTCTGATGAAACTAAAACTGAACTGTTTGGCCATAATGACCATTGTTACATTTGGAGGAAAAGGGGAAAGTTTGCAAGCCTGAGAACACCATCCGAAATGTGAAGCATGGGGGTGGCAGCATCATGTTGTGGAGGTGTTTTGATGGAGGAAGGACTGATGCACTTCACAAAACAAATGGCATCACGAGGAAAGAACATTATGTGGAAATATTGAAGCAACATCTGAAGACATCAGCCAGGAAGTTAAAGTTTGAGCACAAATGGGTCTCCCAAATGAACAATGACCCTAAACATAGCACCAAATTAGCTACAAAGTGGCTCAGGGACAACATAGTCAATGTTTTGGAGTGGCCATCACAAAGCCCTGATCTCAATCCCATAGAAAATTTGTGGGCAGGGCTGAAAAGGCTTGTGCGAGCAAGGTGGCCAACAAACCTGACTCAGTTACACCAGTTCTGTCAGGAGGAATGGGCCAGAATCCCAGCAAAGTATTGTGAGAAGCTTGTGGAAGGATACCAAAACCATTGACCCAAGTCAGACAGTTTAAAGGCAATACTACCAAATGCTAAGGAAATGTATGTCAACTTCTGACTCTGAAGAAAGTAATAAAAAATATTTCTGTTTCTCAGACATTTAAAAAATAGAAACAAGGGCGCCCAGAAAGTTCAGCGGGTAGGGTGGGCGACCCATGTACAAGGGCTATAATCCCCGACGCAACGGCCGCAGTTCGATTCCAGCCAGCGGCTTGTTTGCTGCATGTCATTCCCCCTCCTCCCCACGTTTCACTGTCAAACTATCATTAAAGGCAGAAAAGCCCAAAAATATATCTTTAAAAAAAATAGAAATAATTTTGGTAATCTTAAGTGACCCAAAACAGGAAATGTTTAGTTACATTTAATGTCAGACAGTGAGAAAAAAAAAGAAGGTTATGTGTCTTTTTATAGTGTATGTAAACGTCTGGCTTCAACTGTATATTTTTCAACTGCTATTTTACACCTAAATTTTATTTATTAATTTTTTTACAACGTGTTTCACTAAAGTCGCACAATTTTACTGTAGTTTAATTAGCTAACAATATTATTTTACAAAAATCTGCCAACAAAAATAAAACATGACAGCATTCCAAATTTGTACATTTTTAAAAAAAATGACTTTTTGTTTGAATTTTTTTGTCGTTTTACAGTATGACTACTAAATCTATGACTTGTGTGGATAAATCCTCAATCAAGTAACTGGACCACACTGTAGAAGTGTATCACTTCAGATGGCTGGAATGTGGCAGTGATGTTACCATATTTGCTGTATAAATACTGGACACCATATTTAAAGCTTTACTAGTTTTATAATGGTCTACAACAACAAAAGATTGTCTTCAATTCTCACTATGCTGACACTTAAATACTGAGAACACTGCGCATTTTTGTACATTAAATGTTTTGCTCACAAACACTTGTGTCCCTCTTTAGACGATACCCAGCCAAGACCAATAGAGCTGAGACAGGCAACGTTTAGTTCTTTTTATTCTAACGTAGTAGACATTGAGAACCTACAATTTACACATTGGTTATCAGTGTTTCCAAAATCCTTCAATTTATTTGGTTGCCATAAGTTGCATCCATAACTCAGAGACTAAAGTTCTCTGGCCTCCTTTTCGTGTTCGGTTGATATTCTCAGAGTACCATGCACTCAGTGTTTTGATAAATTAACAAGAGACAGAATTATGGGCCTCACGCACAAGTAGTGACTCAAGTCCCACCATCAATTTTTGTTTGGTCTCCACAACACCTTCACTCAGTCCACCCACCACATACACCTCCACACAAAAGAAATAAATGATCACTGGGCACATTTCTAAGTGAAAGTTGGCTTTTGGGTGCTGAACAGAGTCATGTAGCAACATTTTCAAAGTATATCTTTACAGATTGTGAGACATAATATGAGCATATCACACAGCAAAGAAACAGTTCCAGTTTGTCTCTTGGTATCACAGCAGTTTCCAGTGAAAACTTTGTATTTGAGGAAGTGTTACAGATTCTGAGTAAGTTTCAAAATGAGAGTTGGGTGAAATTAAAACATAAAACATTTCAGAATATGCCTTTGAGGGATATGAAAATGGGTTTCCTAGAAGACCTATTTGGGCAAATACAGGAGGCATTCAATTAAAAAAAAAAAAGATGCTCCTGATGCTCACATACCTGCAATGTGTATTTTCCTCAGGCAGCATTTTGCTCTCTTCGGGCATGATTGATTGATTTGTGGCAGTCAAGAAGGTAGGACTGCTAAACTATGAATATTTAGTTTAATAACACAATATCATCCAGATAATCTTACTTAGGATAAGTTAAACATAGATAAACATGTAACCACAATGCACTACATTAAAAAAGGGGAGGATAAATCCACAGCCTAAGGTAACATTGTTATGTTTCTGATTTTGGTAATAAAAAATAAATAAATCTGAAGACAAACTGCAAGAAAAACTGACCAATCTTCTCATTTGACAAGTTGGAACCAACACATTTTAGTTTTTCTACCTACATAGATGAAGATGAAGACTTTCTGTGAGCTCCACTAGTTGTTTAAACACTACTTATGCTATTTTCAGCCACTTCACTTTACTTACAACTTGCCAAAGTTCTTATGAATCTTGAAAGAAATGGGGTTTTAGTTTTCTGTTACTCAGTGGATTTACTAATCATCTCACCACTAATGCATAGTTGTATATAATGTCCTTCAACAGGCAGGTGATGTTTACACTCCACCGCCATCCGTCTTTTCCTCACATTGCTGCGGGGTGTCACTGTGGTGTCATGTGGGATATTCCTCCATCTGTACCTGCTACACTGAACAAGCCATCACTACGTCTCCCCATGAATGACCTAATAAGGCATCAGCAGGTTGTGACAGCGGCAGAGAAGGGGGAAAAGAGGAGCGTTTGATTTCCTCACAGCTGCAGAGAGGAGGGGTGGGGGATGCACCAGCTGCAGACAATGGCTCTTTATCCCCCCCAGTGACTTACACACAAACACACACTCACTCACTGACAAAACACAAACACATGCGTACACACAAAAATACACTCACAAACTTTAGGGCTCTTGTGCTTCCACTCCCTTCATGGACAACAACAGGCTCTCTGAGAGAGTGTGCAGCCTCGCTGTGTGTGTTTTTGTTTGTCTACAAACTGCTCTCCAACAGTAAAACCAAACTATCAGAATTTATTCTGAAAATTCCACGAGTATAAACGGAAACTTCACTCATGATGAAGTTGTTAGACTTTGTTTCAGATAGGGTCACGGCATGTAAGGGTCTTCCTCAAATGATCAAATCTAACTTTTTGCACTTGTTTTGTTACCTTAAAAACCTTCAAAACAGGTCTGCCATGTTTACTAAAGACCCTCCACTGAAAATCAAGTTTTTTTTAATGTTGATAACATGTCCATGTGGTGTCTTTATACGAGACATATCATGGGTAAAAAAAGCAGTCAATGCCATGACTAAGCATTTCAACCTTATAATAGACAGATGACAGACTCAAAAAACAGATTGTGACTTACAGGGTTACATAGAAAGGAACCAATCCTTTCGTTATCATTATTCTTCAGAATCAGTTTCCGATTCAAACACATATAGCTGAATTATTCCACTGTCACAAATTGCCAGCATAGAGTAGCTCTACAGTGTCTTTGCAGAGTCATAGACGATGGAGTCGAAGGAAATAATGGCGTAGAGTTACATCTAAATCAGTTTAAGGGAGGGAGGGATTATTTTTATTGACAAAACTTTGAAATACGATACACAGAAAATAAATCCTAGAAAATAAATCAATGATCAGAGACAGACTTTAACAAAATTGTTGCTGAGTTACAACATGTCTCTGTAGATCATCTTTATTTTTTCAGGGTGATGCATTTAATGGACAGAAAGAGAGCCAAAAGAGACTCATTTACCTAAACCGATAACATGAGTGAACGATTTGATGTGTTTTCTGCTTTATAACTTCACAAATTCTAAATAAACAGGGAATCAGAGCCAATCCACATATCATATTCTATGTGTCACAATACCAGTACAGTAGTCTGTCTGTCCGGAGGGCAGTGGTCTGTTTTTTGGAGTGATGTGTGATTTACTGAGCATTTGTGTAGGCTCTAATAGATAAAAAAAAAAATGATTAAATGTAACTTTAGTGGGACTATAAGAGTTTGACACTTAAAAAACACTCAACTGATCTGCAGCTGCGAGACTGTGTGGGTCTGGTTTGGCAACATATGCAAGCAACCTATCAACTGTTGTCACATTTCATTTCAAATGCAGCTCAATTCTGATTGGAGCTCAGTTGTACATGACAGATATTTACTCCAAATAAGGCCTCCACACTTCAAAGTAGTGACTCAGTGCTTATAGTAAGAAGCTGATTGAGAAAGATTTCAGGGCTTTTTACTTGTATTTGCTCACAAATGTTGGAGGCAACAACTGAGATGAACCACACAATAAGACAAATGAGATCATATATAAGGATTTGAATGTCTATCTGAATGACAAAAGAACTAAAGTCATGGGAGGCTTTACCGACCATTGTGAAACTGCTTGCTCATACATGCATTGACAGTCTTTAATCTTCCTTTTTGGAAAGCACAGGGGCTTTTGGATTGTCTATGTACACACATTTCCTGTTTCACAATACCTGTAGTCTGTGTCAACACCATCCAGTTTTTAGAAACTTGCCCTCATCTGTACACCACTGCCCCCAAGGGCTTCAATTAGCTTTATATCTGAAATAAATTGTAATGAACTATGAAGAGCAACCACACCAAGACCTGTGACTGCAAGGTAGCCTATTCAAAAAGAAAAAAGCAATATGATTCTATCCTCTATTGACACAAAGCCATCCTTCACTGATAGAAAAAAACCAAAAAAACAAAAAACAACATCCTCCTTTAGCCAGATTAAAGAGCCCTTAATTCGATCTTAAATCTACAGAATGGTAATGTCATTTTCTGTCCCATTTGCAAAGCTGGAATTGAACTTCCTTGTCTGTCTGAAACGCTGTTTCTCTGACTGAAAAGCCACATACTGAAAATATGATAAAATATAATACACATATCATCGCATAATGTAAAAATCACGGACAAAGATAAATCTTATCACATGACGATTTCTGGGATTTAGAGAAACAAGATGAGGAGGAGGAGGAACAGTTTTTTGTACTTCAGGAAGAAAAGGCAGGCAAATGACAGCAGACCTGTTGCTGCAGCTGCCCCTCACCGCTGCCATTCCACATGTTGCTGTTATTGTCCAGTGCCTCCAGTGCTTCATGTTCTCAGGATTTTGGCCTTTGGATCTCTCAGTAATGTATAGGATCACTCACTGCAGCGAGTTCTTACAGCCAAATAACTACACAACCCTGTCCCACCCAAACTTCTGTATCACTAAACTGCATTTTGAATTACATTTCAAGAGAAACTTATTCTCTCTCAGATTCTGTTACTCTGTGCCGCATCATGTATATTTGTCATTTAATATATCACTTTCCAGGTGTTGTGTCTTTTCGCCAACCAATCATACGTTAGATAAGGCGGTACTCGTCACCCTGGTAAGCCAGAAAAGGGAGAAAAAGTTTCAAACATGTAGTAAATAGGTTATATTTTTACTCAAACTATGATATTGTCATCAATCTACCCAAACAGCGATTTAAAATTCTACTTAGGTCTGAAAATAATGGTCTGACAGGGGACACAAATTTAAGGCTCCTGTGTTGGACTTCTGCCACCGCTGCCCCTTCATCACAGAGAGAAAATATGTTTCCCTCCTAACGTCACTAAAAAAGCAGTTTAGTTGTATAGGAGCGTATTTGTGGAAGACAGGGTTGTACTACAGATAGCATTAGATTAAAACAGCACTGGGTGTGCAAGAGCCACAAATGACTCGACGGCTCAAACTACAGAAACAAAAAATGGCTTGTGGTAGTCAGCACCAACACTAAGGTTGTGTACAAAATTACTGCATATGCAGCCCATTCTTTTTTTCATGTTTTCATTTCTAGATTTTTCTTTTAACTGTTCACACTTTGGAGTAAATACAAGTTTAAAAAAATAAAATAAAAATGCTTGTGCTGACCAGTCCACACAACCATTATACAATTCCCTAAGTTGGTATAGATACATGTCATAACAGATCATTAGGCCTGATGTCACAGTATTAGATGACAAAGTCAATTTTTCATGTTATGTCCAATGTTAACTGTTCTGGTAGCTGTTGCTGTGATGAAAAATGTCATCAGGTCAGTCGCTAACGTCAGCACAATGATTCAGTTACTACATCTTTGTTTTTTAGTTTTGTCACAAACTGTCATTAAAAACAGATGGTTTGTTTACTTTGTGGGTCTGGAAACATATTTTTCTGAAAATGGTGCAAAAAGCAGCCCACTACTACCCACTATATAGTGGCCGTAAAAATGATAACTGCTGAATGAAAAACATTGTCTAAGCCACATAAACCCAGCTTCTACTAACATCTCACAACATATCGAATTTCATACATTCAAAAACTGCTGTTGTGCAACTCATCGTCTTGACTTATGATACATAAAGTGACGAAAATCTCAACTTGCTCAGTATTACTTATTATTTATATTAGGTATCAATCTTCCGTCGTCATGGTGAAATCTCATCCAGAAGCCTGAAGCTTAGAAGCTCTTTCCATAACTACATTTTAAAAACGGTTTGTTTGGAAAATGGGCAAATAGCAGTCTCATTTTAACTTGATTAAACACTAATAGCAAAAAAAAAAAAAAAGTACACATGTTACAATGAATTGAAAGCTAACAGGATCTTTGTGACTTATCTGGCCATTCTTACACATGAGTAGTGCTAAACTGATGATTTCTAAAGCAGAAAATATGCTCCTATCCCTGGAAAATTACTTTGGGATGTGTCCAGTATTCAGAAAAGTCAGTGGAACAGCCCCAGAGATTTAAACTTCATGTTTTCAGGATTTTTGTTTCACACTTGTTCATTAAGACAACATTTGTAGTAGTAATTTATCCTCATGAGGCAGGATTTGTAGTGCTTTGTCATGAAAAAACGATGTGATAAATTAAATAATCTTATGTGTTGACCTGTGCTGCATATACATCTTGAAGACAATGTAAATTCTCCCTCTTTCCTCCTAAAGAAATCTAGGAACATACCAACTTGGCACGAAGCTGTGCTTTTTGTTTCTGTCTGAGGTCTCTTTAAGGCAGACTGTGGTATAAACCCACTCACCTCAGTGATTGAGTGAGGTGACCACCCCTCTCCCATGCTAACACTGGCATTTCCTCTGCTGTTTCCTTTGCCCCCAAACACGCAGGTTGTCAACACATAAAAACAGGCCTGGAAAATGTATCAAGTAATTGTGTCTGTCTCTGTACAGTTGCTCTGGGATTTCTATCTATCCGATTATTAGACAAGTGCAGGTACTGACATTAGTATAGTTAGTGGCTACCGGTAAAACAGTAGGTTTTAACTTTTATGTATACAATACAGTGACTGATTTAAGTGTCATTTTCCAAAGCGTTCATGCTACCTATGTATATTATTACTAGACAGTACTGG
>NW_007577988.1:285317-289180 GCF_000690725.1 Stegastes partitus
CGAGTGCGAAGCGGCAGGGATGCGGATCAGTACCTCCAGGCCATGGTTCTCTGCCGGAAACCGGTGGATTGCCACCTCCGGGTGGGGGGGAGTTGCTTCCTCAAGCGAGGGAGTTTAAATATCTCAGGATCTTGTTCACGAGTGATGGGAAAATGGAGTGTGAGATGGACAGGTGGCTCGGTGCGGCATCAACAGTAATGCGGGCGCTGTACCGGACCATCGTGGTGAAGAGAGAGCTGAGCCGCAAGGCAAAGCTCTCGATTTACCAGTCCATCTACGTCCCAACCCTCACCTATGGTCATGAGCTTTGGGTCGTGACCAAAAGAACGAGATCGCGGATACAAGCGGCCGAAATGAGCTTCCTTCGCAGGGTGGCTGGGCTCAGCCTTAGAGATAGGGTGAGGAGCTCGGACATCTGGAGGGAGCTCGGAGTAGAGCCGCTGCTCCTTCGCGTAGAAAGGAGCCGGTTGAGGTGGTATGGACATCTGGTTCAGATGCCTCCGGGGTGGCTTCCTCTAGAGGTTTTCCAAATACATCCACCTGGGAGGAGACCCCGGGGCAGACCCAGAACCTGCTGGAGGGATTACATCTCTCGGCTGGCCTGGAAATGCCTCAGGATCCCCCAGGCAGAGCCGGAAAGCGTCGCCGGGGGGAGGGAGGTCTGGGACGACCTGCTCCGCCAACTCCCCCTGCGACCCGACCCCGGATAAGCCGAAGACAATGGATGGATGGATGGTTTTTGTTTCCATTCTTGACGGACAAACTTGTTTGCAGCTAAATATAAATGTTTGTTCGTATTTTTTAGTCAGTGATGTCAATGATTTTGTCCAATCCATGAAATGTGATACCTTGAAAGGCCATCATCTGCGTAAAAAAGTAGCCAGTTTGTAAAGGTCAAAATGTGATAATATCTGAGCAAGACAACTTTGTGCCGTGATCACTGGACAAATCACTTTAATCCTAACTGAAACATCTCAACAACTATTAGATTTACAGCCTCACACAGCTGCTACAACTGGTCTCATCGATTAAGTCATCATTGATTTTTCCTGTATTTAGCTAAACCCACAGTTTCAAAGCCTTACCCAAATCCTCTGAGCTGCTTCAGAAGAAACAGTACTGTGTAGAAGTTTTAGGCATTTTCGATATTTAGAATCTTACCCATCATGGGATACCATCAGGGAGGCATCTGACTGGTCCCAAACCATCTTCAGCCACAGGAAAAACTCTGAGTCATCTAACAGATAATATGGAGCACACAGATATCAACATTTTGGAGTCAGTGTGGGATGACATGAAATTATGGAAGACACTAAAACAGAATAAATGCACAGAAAAACTGTGGCAAATTCTCCAAGATGCAACAACACAACACACAACAAGCTAGTGTACTAGGAAAGGTTATGCAACAAAAGATGGTCAAACCTAAATGATTACTTTTAATTTTTGCCTGTTTAATGAACTTTATATAAACAGAACTGTGGCAGGTTTCAATAAGTTAACTTTCAACAAGGGCAATTTAAGACCTATTTCATACCCATACAAGCAAAGAAAAGCACAAAACTCTGCTTTACTTTTTTATTTTACTTTAAATTTCAGTTGGCAAGTACTTGTTTTGTTTTTCCAGGGCACTGAAAGACCTGCAATGTTGTTAGTGCAGAGGTGTCAGACCTTAGTGATTCCTCTGATGTAAATATAGAACAAAACAATGTTTAGTGATGGCAGGCATTTGCTGGTGGCTTTTTACAGCAGCTGTACATTTTTCTGACTTTCCATGTGACTTTAATGCCTTTATAGTCAAAGTTTCCTATTCAAGGGGTTTATTGCACAAGGTTTCAACCAAGCCCTACGTGTGCTGTTCTCAGACCAGATCTCATTTAACTTACCCATATTAAATGAAAGCACGGTTAAAGACTGAGCTGCACAGTTTGCATTAGTGGTGACTGGTTCCAAGTTGGTTTAATTTTGCAGTTTTGTTACATGAAAGTAGGGTAAACTTCATAATCCAATTAATTCTTAAAACCTGTCAAGGTTGTAGACCCAGACAAGCCATGATGACGTTAAGGGATAAATGAAAATGATTTATCATTTTTGAAGCCTCCTCAATTTACTTTTAGTATCTTAAACTTTTGTACGCTGGTGTATTCACTACTACAGATTAGGTGAATGTGATTATAATTTTCAGGAAGTACGGTTGTTAAAATAAGGTTAAAGCTCTGGGTGTAGCGCAGCACCTAATGAATGAACAGCCTTAACAGAGTGACTAGATATTTCGTTCATCAAGTAGATTACAGGGTAGTCCACCCTAAAACTAAGTTACCCAACCTGTCCTCAAAAACACTCTGCTGCTCTCCGTTTGGACCAGCTCCACAAAACAATTTTTTTGTTCCCAGATAAATTAATCACTTAACCAACATGACAAAAGCAACAGTGATTCCCTTTATTTGAATGTTTAAGTCTTTTTAAAAAACCATCCGTAACCCTGCCCACTGTATCTAATCAACCTGCAGAGCAAACAAACTGAACCTACATTGCCAAGACTGTAAAAGCACCGAGGTGAGTCATCATATGTTAACTCAGTACTCGGTTCACCTTCTGTCTCTCTTACACACACACCTTTAGCCTCACCCCATTATATCACTGTGACAGCTCAGAGGCAGGGCCATAAAGACAAATGGCCAAAGGTGGCCAAATAACACTCCAACGATTTGTTCTCCTCAGGAGTTTCACTTTCCTCCTCTCGGTTTCAGCTCAGTGTGTTCCAGCCCCAGAGAAGTGGAGTAACAGAACATTAACACAATAATATGAGTAATATATAAATGATTTCATAACTGCAGCTATTACATGAATACAATAAAATGTTTAGGCTAACTGCCATATGTGATGTGGAAAATCAGCAAATGTTTATGGCAGCAACAAATGGATAAAAATGTGGAAAAAAAGTCTTGGTGCCTTCTGAATGTTTCTCATTTCTTTAATTTACATTTTAATTCGCGAACATTTAATTTTTAACTTTTAATGTCCAATCTTATTCCTTAATTTTTAAACAGCCTAGTTCCTCTGTCTGATATGCATCCTATTCTAGCTAATCATTCATTGAAGCTATTATCATAATTTCTGTTATTTGACTGCTCTGCTTTGTCTCCTTATGCCCTATGTCTTGCTTGACTGTCTCTATGTTTGCATGCTTTGACTGTCAAAGCACCTTGTGAACACTGTCCTTAAGGTGCTATACAAATAAACTTATTCTTATTCTTCTTCTTCTTATTATTTTTACAATAAAAGCCAGGATCACCACTGAAAGAAATACAGATACATTCCAAGGGCATAATGTTGCATAAGGACACTGGGATGTGAAAAGTGACATGAATTTGAATCAGACTTTAGAAATGTGTATGACTGATGCCAGCAAACGTCATTGAGTTAAACTGCTCTCTGTGACTGCAAAGGTTTCAGGTTTTACATAATATGGGTATGAACAGATTTACCCTCTGATAACCTCCACTTTTTGAAGACAAATCCTGCATCAATAAGCTATCCTGACTTGTGTAAAAATACAATTATATTTCCAGTACTTTTGTCCTGCATGGACCAAGTTGAACAAATTTGATTCAGACTCAGTTTAGACTTCTATTTTTCTTGATTTTCAGAGGCAAGATTCAAGTACACATGCTTTATTACTTCAATAATGTACAAATATTAATATTTTCTGAACATTTATCATCAGCTAAACTTGGGCACAGAAAATATCTAGATTTTTTTTCAGTAATTCCTGTGTAAATCCAAAAACAGATACATTTGTTGAGTAAACACATAGATAGATAAAAACGTTGATGATATTTACACACATGGACAAAATTGTT
>NW_007577988.1:290965-312173 GCF_000690725.1 Stegastes partitus
GAGAGAGAGAGAGAGAGAGAGATGTTTCATGTAAAAATCCTGTTTCTTGGGAAAACTAAACACTTCTAAACACTGCTTGGTCAGATCTCTACAGTGGAGGTGAGAAGTGCATGAAAACATGCCACATAGCCACATTACTGGGAAACAGGCCAGGTTGAAATATCCTGGAATTCTCCTCTAACAACCTATCGAAACACCTCAAGACATCAGTCATAAACAGGGCTGGCATGGTTGAAATAATTAATACTCAAAAAATACACTCCTCACCACTTTTTGCATAACATTAAAAAATAAAAATAAATGAAAACTTTAGCTGTTTTATTAAAGCTTCTTATGATTAATTATAGTTAGAAACTATAAGACTGAACGTCAAGGTCATTTCAATTCAATTCAGCTCAATTCAATTTTATTTGCATAGCACAGTTTACAACATATGCCATCTCACAGCACGTAAATTCCAAAGCAATGAATTTGGGTTTTGGAATTTAATGATCTGATAATAGTGTTTTGTTTTTTGTTTTTTTTTAAATTACACACTAATGCTAATATAGAACAGTTACATGAATTAATAAACTTGAGATTTTAAAAAAAAAAGAAGATTTAAAGACAATATGGTTTGTTTTAGCGGTTAGTCAAAAATTGCTTTGATGGGATGGAGGGTATTGGAATTTATGACCTTGATATTTTTAAAAATCCTGCCTAAAGCCCTGATTATGTAGCTCTTGTTATGAACACATAACATCTGATTCATGTTCATGTCAGAAAATGACATTGTTATGAACGCCTTACAAAAGTTTAACTCACAAAACCAACAAAATATGGAAACATGGTGCCTTGATTTCACTTACATTGCTTGCTGCATGAGTGCCGCCTTAAATGATGGGTTTGTGTCAGAACAGTCGACCTTTAGAGAGGCAGATGAGGCTGAGGTGAGGTGAGGCTTTGAGAAGGGGTGGGTGTTGTCCGGCTTATCACCAGGTTTGTTTTATGGGTTGGCCCTCCGTAAAGTAGGTCATTACATTTTAAACATTCAGCACACAATTACACAACTTGGAGCGTGTACGAGCTGGTCTTATTTGTGTTACCTGAGCAGCAGCAGCAGCAGCAGCAGCAGCAGCACCGCAGGTCATGTGCAATTTAGCACTAACCTTGTACAATTTAGGTTACACCACACATGCTGAAGTTTCAGCTTGTATTGTAAGGATGCATTTCTCACAACTGAAGCAGCTTATCAGGATCCACACTTGTGCCCTGCCTGGCTTCCTCTGTCTCTCACTCTGTCCCGGCCTCGCTCCCTGTCAGCACTCAGAAAGCACTCATCAGGGTAATCAGTGACAGCTGCTTGAACCAACTCACCTGTTTGCAATCATCACAGCTCCATAAAAACCAGCTTGTCCCTCCACTCTCTGTCAGACCATCGTCTCATTCACCAGTTTCCCAGCCAACCGTCAACCCGTTTCCTGCTTGGCTGCCTGTCCGCTACAGCCACCACGCACCGCCAGATTTCCACACCACCTTGGATTCACCGGCTCCTGGCTAACCCATCACCTGCTTGCCTACCTGTCTGCTTCAGCCACTGCCACCCATCCACCGTGCACCAGAATATTCCCACGCTGCCTTGGATTCTCCGTATCCCGTCCACATCCCAGGTCTACGTCCATTGCCCACAACCATTCTCCGACTGTGCCTGCCACCAGCCCTGCACCAAAGACTCAATCCTGGCTTCGCCAATTAGTAATTCAATGTTCAGTTTTCTTAGAGTTCAGTTTACTGTTCCATGCCTGTTTGTGTTTTGTTTATTATTTATATATATTAAATCTTGTTTTCACTCTTAATCTGTCCCTGCCTGCTGTGGTGTCTGCTCCTAGGTCCAAACCTGAATTCTCCCACGTGACATAACTATATATTTAGCAAATCCAAATTACAGATGTGTTCAGAATGAAAATGTTTGCTGGGCAGCAGATGTTAATAAAATTAAAACTTAGTTTGCCGTAATGAGTCCAGATATGGAATGTTGACAAGAGGGCAGCTGAAATTGCTTTTCAGATAAAGTGCAGCTCCAGGCTGGTCGGTCAACAAAACTAAAAACCTTTTTTGTCTGCACCTGGTCCAAACTCAAATCCCCCCCCCGACAGTACGATCTGGCCAGTTATGGACCCAGCAGACACCCAGTCTGGCCCTGATCCACAGTTCGCCATTTTCTTTGTTGATGAGGATCATCCGATTATCTGGAGGCGTTACTTAGTTTATATGGGGAGTGGACAAGGGCTTCCACAAAGGAGTGGAAGGAGGCACATGTTTCCCTCGGGCATAGAACAGAGACCGTGGCTCATAAACGTCCTACCTGATTCTATTTTAGACTTTTTACATACTCCCTTGCATCCCATGCCACTGTCCCAGCTCCATGCTCACCCTACCAGTTACTCCCCTGAACTTGCTCCCCAGGACTCCAAAGAGCCATCTCTTGGAAAGCCCTCCAGGAGAAAGCTTGGCTCTCGGCAATCCCAGCGTCGCAGAGGTCCCACGACCCCAAGTTCTACATCCTGGCTGCTCGCAGGTTGACTCCGCTACTGATCCTGTTCCTGTTCCCAAGCAGGTTGACGCTGTCACTGATCCTGTTCCCGGGCAGGTTGACGCCGCCTCTGATCCTGTTCCCAAGCGGGCTGACACCACCTCTGGTCCTGTTCCTGTTGCCAAGCAGGTCAATGCCGCCTCTGATACTGTTACTGTTCCCAAGCAGGTCAACGCCGTCTCTGCTGATTCTGATTCTGATCCTGAGCGAGTCACGCTATCTCTGCTGATCCTGTGCCCGAGAGTGTCAACACCATCTCTGCCTATCTTATTTCTAAGCGGGTTGGTGTCGTCTCTGCTGATCCTGATCCCGAGCAGGTTGACACCACCTCCGCTGATCCCGTTCCTGAGTGGATTGACGTCGCCTCCGCTAATCCCGTTCCCAAGTGGGTCGATGCCGTCTCACCTCACCATGTTCCCGAGTGGGTCGACAGTGCCTCTACCAGCACAATATACTGGGACCTGCCAGGTTCAGTTGACAATTCTGCTGGAGTAAAGACTGTCCCAGAGTCAGCGGACCTTTCCTTGGCAAAGAGACTGCTCCTAAGCCTCAGCTTACAGCAGCAGCCTCCCCTGTTCCAAAGCAGCTCTGCCTTCACTGGTTCCCGGTCCGGCCTCCATAGTGGCTCCACCTTCACCAGCCCCCAGTCCGGCCTCCAGAGGGATCCCGCATCCTACAGGCCCAGTCCAGCCTCCAGAGGAGTCTTGCCTCTTACAGGCCCCAGTCCAACCTCCCAAGGGGTCCCGGCTCTTACGGCCCCTAATCCGCCCTCCTGAGCAATCCCGCCTCCTTCGTTGCTGGCCTCCTGAGGGATCCTGCCGCCTTCGTCGTTGGCCTCCAGTCCTTCCTGCCAAGGGGTTCCACCTCCTCTGTCGCTGCCCTGTGAGGGTCTCCGTTCCGTCCGACACTGGCCTCCAGCCCAACCACCCCAGGGTCTCCGTCCAGTCCATCACCACCCTCCAGCCCGTATGTCCGAGGGTCTTCGTCCTGTCCGTCGCTGGCCTCCACCCTGGCCTCCACCCTGGCCTCCCGATGGGTTCCGCTGTCATCAGTCTTCAGCCAGACCACCCGATGATTTCCACACTGCATGATGGATTCACCGGCTCCTGGCTAACCCATCTCCTGCCTGCCTGCCTGCCTGTCCGCTTCACCCACTACCGTCCATCCACTGCGCACCGGCAGATTCCCACGCCGCCTTGGACTCCAACTGTGCCTCCCACTGGCCCTGCCCCAAAGACTCAAGCCTAGAGTTTGTTTAGTTAGTTGTTTTTTTTGTTTGTTTGTTTTTTTTAAAGTATTTTTCTAATTTCCCCTTTTGTTCATTTGATAATTCCATGTTCAGTTTCCTTAGAGTTCAGTTTACTGTTACCTCTGCCAAGGAGGTTATGCTTTAGCAGGCGTTTATCTGTTTGTTGGTTGGTTTGTTGGTTTGTTTGTTCGCAACATAACTTGAAAAGTTCTGAATGTGAAATTTTCAGGAAATGTTGATAGTGGCACAATGAAGAGATGATTACATTTTGGTGATGTTCTGGCTTAATGTCTGGTTATTCTGTCATAAAACGGTAAATGCTGTTAAGTGGCACGCAGAATGCTGTCGTTGCGCTGTTTGTCCACTCGATGAAGTTCTGACTTCATTCAGTCCTCAGTCCTCACCGCTGTCTTTTCAGTCGTACAGGAGTTAGCTGCAACCAGACAGCATCACAGGAGTGGGCTGAGCGGAGCTACTGATAGATAAGTTCATAACCACGTTGTAACATTAACAATGACTCAGCATGCCTTCTGTTTCACTTTAACTCTCTTTGCCATGTGTCATGACGACTGACATGTGCTTCGTTGCGTTTGTCATTCTTTTCATTTACGTTGCATTGCTAAAGTTGTGCTAACCTAGCTTAAGTTACTCCCTGTCTGTTTATGTTAGCAATAGCATCTCTGTAGTTATGCCAACCTAGCATAGCGTTAGCTAACAGCTTAAAGCCAGTCAGTAACTGCAGAAATAACGTAAGTGTACAAAATATCTGAGAGTACAAATTCTCCATGAATCTAATAGTGTTGACAAAATGAATGCAGGACTCTAACATTGGCTGGAAATCACAATATGGTGTAAATGAGCTGCTTGGTGGAGGTCTTCGCTCTCCAAATGCTTCTCTAGTTTATATATATTAAATACATTTTGTTTTCACTCTTAATCTGTCCCTGCCTGCTGTGGTATCTGCACCTGGGTCCAAACCCGAATTCCCCCACGTGACACAACTATTTATTTAACAAATCCAAATTACAGATGTGTTCAGAATGAAAATGTTTGCTGGGCAGCAGATGTGAATAAAATAAAAATGTAGTTTGCCATAATGAGTCCAGATATGGAATGTTGACAAGAGGGCAGCTGAAATTGCTTTTCAGTTGAAGTGCAGCTCCTTTTTCATGTTGCCACAACAGGCTGGTCGGTCAACACAATTAAAAACCTTTTTTGGTGTATGTCTTTCAACAGAAGAGAAAACAAAATTAACCTCTCTCCCTCCATCCATTCTCTCCCTCTGGAATCGAATGGAAAAGATGGTTTTGGAGCAGGAGCCGAGGCGTGGGCCGGAGGAGCATCGTGCCAAACCTCAGCCGCTGCCGTCAAGCACAGCTCAGTGTCTCGGAGGGGGAAGAAGTGGGAGGCAGCGAGGGGAGTTAGAGCGGGGGTGAGGCGGGGGCGGAGAGGTGAAGCAGGAAATGAGGCACAGGGGAGTTTTGCCAAAATCCAGCAGTGGTCAAAGAAGACATAGTGGGATTAAGGCTCACTGCTGCACAGACTTACTGGAAACTACACCTGTACATACTTTATGATTGTTTCTTACTGTCAATTTCAGGATAATTGTTTTAATCTTCAAGACAAAATAATGTTTAGGCTCTGGTTACGCTGAAAAGTACAACAGCAGACATATTCAGAGAGTCTCTCCTGGAAGACATTACTGGTGTCACATTCACTTGTTCACATTAAAAGTGCCACAAATGTTGTGGAGAATGTTGGACTGTCAGCTTTATGTGGTTACAGAAAACTGAGTGACACACTGACTCGACTCTCATGTGGAAAAGACAAACAAGAATTTTCTGTTTTTTAATTAAAACATGTTATTAGCGTGAAAGCAACCCATTTATCATCATTACCTCATAGCATTCAACAACAAAAGGGCACTAACATGAGTGTTGCTAAATGGTGTAGCTACATGTGAAAAAATAAGTTTGGAAGTTTTTTCTTTTTGTTTTTTTTAGTTTAAAACATTAAACAATTAACTAAACTTATTAACAGAATGTGAAGGAGTAACTGTGTCACAACATGTCAAAAGTCTTCTGTTGCAGAGGTCTCTACTAAAGCTAGCAAGCTAACCAGCTACCACTAGCACGTCCTGTTTCCTAAACCCACTTTGTACCTTTGTGCCTGTCCTCAGTCCAACATGAAAGGAAGAAGTAACAGTGTCCAAGGGGCGTATCGTCACCTCTTGTCAATGATGTTGATGGGTGTTGCTGGCTAAGAAAAAAAGTTATAGAAGCAAAACAAGAATTAGCATCGACATTGCTTGGGTTTGGTTCTTGGCAAGTAAATATGCTGACCCAGTGTATCTTCCCAACTGGTAAGTCTGTTGGCTATTGTATGACATTACTTAGAGTGTTTATTTGTTTGGTGAGTTGGTTGTTTGTTGATTCACAGTTACGACCAGTAAGAATAGCTGCATGTGGCTATCCCAATTAGCTCTTCAGCTAGCTATTTACCAAACTGAGGCAATTTTCTGTAGTAAACAAACCAGGAGTGCTGACCTTGTTTGGATGACTTTAGCACAGCTATTTACAACACAAACTGTGCCAAGAAAAGTTTCTGTATGCCATCAACATAAGAATTTGTAACTTTTGTCAATATTTCCTTTCTATGAACTGTGTTAAGTAAGCTACAGGATAAACTATAGGCCAGTGCCATGTGTGAAGCTTTTAAGATAGCAGTGTCATGTTGAACAGACATCAGAGTTTCAGGCAGGAAGAGGGACCGAAGAACATTTGGAAGAACTGCATCTTTTCTATTTCTTGGTTGCAACCAGTTGTAGCAATATTCAGAGACTTTTTAAAGAACGACAGTCATCATCTGTTCAGTAAACTGGTGTTCAATTGTTTTTTGTTATGAGTCTGTTTTTGTTGCACCGAAAACATATTGATTTTTGTGTACTGTTACACCCAAGCAACCAGTCATTAAATATAATGAATTTGTTGTGTGTTTGAAAACTCATTTCTTTTTTCTGTTCCCAAAGTTAATGATGATTAATGATGTCCGTGGAAGGACCGCCTCAGCTATAAAACACTGTAGAAAAACAGTTATAGAAAAGAACGAATCACTGATTCAACCACTAAAGTGGGTCAAAATTAGGTTGCAGTAAGATTACAGGTATTTGTTGCACCACCTTCTTGACATTTAATGTAGGTTACATAGAAATAGTACTGTCTTTTTTGGATCTCTATTAGCTCATGTTGCTTTGAAAATATCAAATGCAGAGAAACTGTCGTTCAGGATAAATGGGGCACTTCTCTTTTTTCTCACTAGTGTTATTAATTGGGGTTAACTTCCAGCGTAGTTCAATCATTTTTACATGAGATGTCTACATTATTTTGTCCACCCCTTGCATGTAGCTGTGTTTCTGAACATCTCTCCGGGCTTGTAAAAACTTACAGTGCACCTGACTTTGCTCTGACTCACTGGAAACTTTTGTACATCACAACTTATGGTTTCCAAACTGCTGGGTTGTTCTATGTTATTTTACTAAAGTTCCTCACAACTCTTCTGTGTACTTTGTATCCTCAGACCGCTTCTCATTTATTTCCTAGAACTACAAAACATTCAGTTCCCCATAAGCCCATTAAGCAGTGACCACCACACTGATGAAATGACTATTTCAGTATTTTGGTCAGAAAATAACCATTCAGAACACAAATGGGTACAACTTGCAGCTCTAAGACTACACACTGACAGTAGATAATTTGGGAAAACAGTGTGGCAGCAGCACAGCCTCCACCTGCTGCTACAGGGCACACAAGTTTGAGTCAGAGCACACAGGTATCATTTCTGTCTCATAAAACTGTCAGAATATGACACAAAGTTGGAGGAAACAAAAAGCCAAGGAGCGCAAGAGAGCGAAAAGATCTGACACAGTGAACTAATAAAGCACTTAAACACACACACAGGCAAACAGCGGCGGCAACCACAGCACACCAGGAAAAACATATCCAGATGTTCTCCTCGTAGGATCACCAACCCCCTCCTACACACACACTTGTGGCCACACATGGGCTACATATTACAGCGGTCCGCTCTTCAACTTTTCTTTTCTCCCCTTTCTTTCTAGTGCGCAGACACAAACACGCATTTACACAGCTATATTTGTAAGGACCTTATTTGACATAGTGCATTCTCTGTAGGCCCCAACACCAACCATAACCATCCCAACTGCATACGTAACCGCAAATGTTAATGGGCTGCTTGGTGAGGGCGGGTTGCTTCAAGTTTGAGTAAAAAATCCATTAGTCTGGAGACTTATCAGGTGCCAAAACACTGCACAGAAGTTTGTCTTACTCTGAAAAGGGATTTTGCTGCTCTGAAAAGTTAGGTAAACATTACAAGTTCAGTTTTAATGCTGTAAAGTAATCTATGAAGAATGGGCACGTTTGATTGATCACCGGCGGATGTTGTCACTCTGCAAAAGATAAGGCAGGGTAACATTTTTGCCAGATGCCCTGCCATGTTGATGGAGTGAAATCAGTCAAATGAACAGAGACTTAAGGTGGCGCTACCTTCAACTGAAAAAAGATTGCAGCTACAAATTATTTTCGTTAATAATTAATCTGTCAGTATTATGCTTGATTAATAATTTGACCTGAAAATGTCAGGAAGTAGTGAAAAATTACCACTTTTTACAAATCAGGTCTTAATTTTGTTGGACGAAAACCAAAAGATGTTCAGCACACAATGATATAAAACAGCAAGGAAACAAATCCTGAGCAGAAATACAAAAGAATGCTTGGCATTTTCACTTGAAAAATTACTTTAACAACTGATGAATTGTCAAAACAGTTGCAGATTTGCAATTTTTAAATTTTAATTCACTTGCTGATTTTGTCTCTAAGCTGAACTTAAACCTGAACCTAACTTTAACTCCAAAACAAAATCTTGGCTCCCAAGACAGGCCTATGACGGTCTGGTTTAAACAGAGGACCAGCGGAAAACAAGACTTGGTCCTCACAAAGACAGATGTACAGGAGCAAACACACCAGCTTAGCAGTTATTGAACCCACTCTTTTAGCCCCTCCTCTCCTCCACTAGGGCTCCTGGCAGGCCGTCTGGTTGAGGCCCATAGTAAAGGGAGCTGTTTTCTCTGGCTGGAGTGTCTGTGTGTCAGTGAGTGTGTGAGTGTGTGTGTGTGTGTGTGTGTGTCTGTGTGTGTCCGTGGGCCCCAGACAGGAAGGAAGAGAGTGGGCCCGGCAGCACAGCTCCAGAATTCCGGTTTTGTTTTTCTTCTTTTTCCATCAGGCCGAGCCGGTTCTTAAAGAAACAGTCATTAATATTTTCCCCTCTTAATGGCGCTGCACTGTTCTCTCAGACTGACTGAGGCCTCCATAATAGGACTCAGTGTCACTCATTACTTTATAATCATATCATCAGTTTGTGAAATACAAAAAATATATATAAAATAAAACAAATGAATAGTTATGGCTTAGCTGAATCTGTTCCTGGAGAAATCACAGAGTGTGTGTAAGCATAGCTTCGGGCTCATTTTCATTGAAGCTTCTAAAAATAAAAGTACTGATCCAGCACCAGTGGTCAAGTTACGTAAATTACTCGGGGGGTGAAACATAAGGATTTTGGACACAAGCAGGGAAGGCATATTTAGCAGCCACCCCCGTGCTTTTGTAATAAATCATCGCTTAAAATCTGGCAAAGAAAGGGTTGAAAATTACTGGCCGTGAGCAATGGATGACACAGCTCACAGCTCATGATCTTAACATCTCTGCTGAGGACAATAAAGACAGGAAAGTCATGATTTCTCCGGTAACTCGCTTCAGCTCAGCGGACCAGAGGATGAAGCAGTCTCTTAAAATGAACCCGTGACATCATCGATTTGGCAGTGATTATGAAAACAAACTCTCTCTGGTTCGATACACAAACAGTGCTCAGTGTTAAGAAAGAGAACCCAGAATGACTTTATTAACTAATTTCATGCCAGAGTTTAAAACATTCAAGAAGTGTACACAATAACTTACTTTCAGTGTATAAAAGCCACAAGATAAACAGGGATGGCTCTGGATGATTGTCTTTCAAACAGTAGTAAAAAAAAAGAAAAAGAAAATCCGTCTGGTGTCACTTTAAATTTTTCTTATTGTCAACAATTCCCCAAATGTGTTTTACTTCCCCAGCCCTGTTCATGACACTAAACTCAATGACCTCTTCAAAGGAACTGAGGAAGTTAGGAAGTAAACAAGGTGCTTCACAGGTGCTGTACAGAAAATACCGTAATAAACAAATGCATTCTTCAGCGTGGCTTACTAACGTGTTTTTACCAGCTGTTGGACAACAATGGAGGTCTGCGACACAGAGGAATACCTTGCATCAAGCATTAGCCTGTTACTAGCATCAGCACACGGTGGTTAGAGTCTTGGGATCGGCTGACAATAACAGAAACACAGACGTATCCTTTAATATGTGTTAAACATGCCAATGAACAATTTGGTAGTTTACGTACATAAATGGGCTTTTCCACTGATGCCATTCTGTGGAAGACAAACTGAAATAAAAATGAACACATGCGCAGTGCACAGGCAAGCATGAAAGTCCTCTTTATGTGGTGTGTGTTGTGACTTTCTCACACACACACACACACACACCCACACACACAGACACACACACACACACACACACACACACACACACAGAGGACTGGTAGCCACAGGTCCTTTGTCAGCAGAAAAGAGACTGCGCGCTCAGCACTGCTGTAGAGGAACTTCTCTAATATTCACCTCCTTCACGTCTGATATCTCTTTGTGAAATAACCAGAAACCTTGCATCAGCAGTAAGGCTCAGTGTGCATTTAAGGTCCTCGCTGTACATGTGAATGCGCGAATGAATATGTAAAATCTCCTATCTTTACCAGCAACATTACGTAAAGTTCTGTCTATGGTGTTGCTGTGACCGTAATTTCCCCCCACAACACACTACACCACACCACAGCTCAACCTTTCTGTCGCCATCTTTAAGCCTCCTCTCCTCTCTGGAGATGTAAACCGATCTCCATTTGGTTCTCCAAACACTCCTTGAGCTTGTCCTCTGTCAGTGTCAGACGCTGCTCCAAGATTGAAACCGTCTGGATGGAGGAAGAAAGAGGAGAGAGGGCAGCAGAAACAACAAGACAAAGAAAGGACGTAGGGAAGGAAGGGATGGATAAGAGAGAAAGAGCATGTTAGTGAGGGCTGTACAGAATCAGCCTGACAGTAATGACTATATAATGGCCATGTTTGTGTGTGCTTGAGACAGATGTTGTGCGTGCAAGACAATCCAGCTGATTATCATAGAGAAATCTGCTGCTTGAGCCCAAAACAGAGAGTTTTGGTCTCTGTGTCTGGCACGCACTCTCTCTTGTTCTCTGCCTCACACACTTGCATAAACACACTTACGCACACAGAGAAAACAAGAAAGTCGCTTTCCGATACAGCACGGGCATGTGTGGGTAGTGAGATCACAGTGCGACATACTTTCCCTCTCAGCATCCTCTAACAGTGACAGTATTTGTTGTGTATTTGTGCTTTCACATTCAAACACGATGTCATCTGAGCATGTTTATCAGAGGGGCCTCCAGGTGTAACTTCCAGGGGTTGTCACCGTCTGAATGAACACATTACTGAGAATAGAACTGCTCTTTATTTTATCTGGACCTCAGCAGCCACACCAAAGCAATAACTGAATCAGCCTTTTGTGATGACAATAAATAGCAACAACTTGAGAATTCACATCCACATAAGAGATATATTCATACTTGCAACAATCAGAAGGACTGAGCACATTATGACAGGCTTGTAGCTATAAATGTTCTGGTAAATGCTGCTGCTGGATTTTATAAATCTCTTAATGGCCTTGAGTGAAAATAGGATTTTAAATGCTTGAGGAGAACTGAATAATGCAGACATTTCCTAGGCTGTTTACAAAGCAGTCACATAGTTGTTCCTCTGTAGGAACATTGCCTCTGGAGTCATGGCATTTTCAGCACCTGTGCTTTCACACAACTAAGAATGTCACATGTGCTGACATCTTGTTTAATTTTACATGCAACTCTCACAGAGCAAAGCAAATCAATCACATATTTATTTTCCACAACAGCTTTTAGCCAATTTCAAATTTATCTAAATACTCTTCTGTGAATTTTTGACATTCATTTAGTCAGTTACACTTTATTGTCACTATTACATCATTTGTAACTACACTATTTGTCTTTTTTTTTTGGTCTGGTTACATTTTAATCTAGTTTCACTGACTATATTTTCTGTTTTGGTTTCCCTTAGGTAAAGCACCTTAAATGCCCTTTGTGCTACACGGACAAACTTTCTCAGGCTTGTAATTCCAAGTATGTAGCCAACATGATAAACAGGGATATATGAGTCTCTTTGTGATTCACCTCGGGTTTTTGCTCTTTGCCAGAAGAAAGCACAATGAAACAAGATGCTAAAGCAGCTTTTCTACTTTAGATCTACCATTTAGGAAGTATGTGAAGATGTGAACATGTAAACATGTGGCACAGAGGCTCAAAAGACATTTAAGCTGAATGCAACAATCTTGCAAAAAACAAGCAAATAAACTTGAATGAGTCTTTTGGAAACATCGAAGTGACAACAGTTCCCTCTGCATCTCTGACATAATTGTTTTACTGAGCTAATGTTGCCTGGTGACAAACACAATCTCCGCAACTAAGCAGTTTTGAATGGTAGTGCTTGGCAACAAAAATTTGGTTAAGGGCAGGAACAATCAAACAATAAACGCTAAATTTCCAGACAAATGAGGCTCTCCAGACTTGGACCAGCAAGAGCATGTCAGCATGTCAGCATGTCTTGACCTGGAGTTGTATGGTATGTCGCTCCTTGTGCCAGCGAGTGTAATTCACAAATTGCTAGAAAGCAGCACAGAGGTGAATCACTCCCCAAGCAGTTATCACAACGTAACCAGCTGTGGGTAAGATATGACGCATGAACGGATAGATGAATAGACATGAAAACCATAAGTAATTTGGATCAAAGGTTGTCAACTTTCACAAAGGTGTAAATCATCCGACTGCTGTTTTCTCAATTACACACTGTTACGTCTAAGTATAGTGTTTAATTCCTGCATTTTTCATATCTTTGAAAGGTTTAAGTTGCAACGTAAACTTTCTCTAGCTTGTATTTCATGTCCATTCCAGGAAAGTTTCTCTATCATGATCATCTGACCGTCATTTGATACAATTAGAGCATTGCTTGTAACGATGACACTGAAAAGAGAACTTAATGGTCAGTATATTTCTTAAAACTACCTGATTAGTACTCCAGTGTTATTTTCCATTCATAGATTAACCATGTCCCATAAAATCTCTTGAAATGTGTTCCTTGGTGACAAGAAATCTAAGTATACAAGCATTTCAACATGTCAAAACACACACAGCTGATTAAATCTATATAATCAGGTTTCCATGGCATATTTTTATGAACATTTTGAGGTACTGCAAGAGAACAAGTTTGTTTTTTAAAAAATGTTTGTTTGCTTTTTTAAATTTAGCTAAAAGTGCAACTTAGAATTTTCTGAAAAGTCAAAAAGAAAAACAGTTAATGCACTTCATGGGAGATGGACACACATTTTTGAAATAAGTTCTAAAAACATGGCAAAAATCATGAACATCTATTACTGAAGACTTCTATCCCCTTTTTCTCTTGTCAGTATACTCAATGTAGTTGTTGGTTATATTGATGGTTTTCTATTAATTTATTGCAGTTGACAAACTACTGATTTTGTTTCTGGCTTCTTCCACTCTTCTCCTCTACATGTAGCCCATGTGACCACCTTCTGACAACACTACACAGTCTGGTATACTGGCTCCAAAGCAGCTACTGGAAACAAGCCTTATTTGCAGTTTCTTGTTCTAGGTTTTTCTCAAGATTGTAAATATTTGCATCAAATTTGCTTGACAGTTCGATGAAAACACAGCTATATTGCAACATATGCATCACACGTCAGTGGGTTCAACGGTATGTGGGCGAGTGGTGTTTTCTTTTGGGTCATCAAACTAGATAAGGTGCTATTTCATGCATTACATCAGCACTTGTATTTCGTCTTTTCTCCCTTCCTCTGCCTGTTTCCATTTTTCAAATCAATACTACCCTGTTTATCTCATCAACCTGATACGGCTACCCGTTCCTCAGTCCAACCGTCTATTGGTGTATCTGTGTGTCATTCTGCACGTGTCCCCAGGCAGCAGCAACATTATACAGGCCTATAGTTTTCATCTGGAGTGGAAACCAAATCTTTATGCTCCTAAAAATAGAGCAAGCTTTTTTTTTTTTCTTTCCAGAACACATTATACTCTCCATTGCCCTGAGCATTACTGGCTTCTGTTACAAAGTCTCAGAGCCTCAGTATGACCCATGCTACAACAGTCTAAAAGTCAAAGGAAGGCAGAATGGTGCCAGGTTGTAGGTGGTAAAGTCAATTCTTTCCTCTAAATGTAGCTCACTGAGCTATTTAATATGCCTCTACTAAAAATAAACACAGGAATACAATTAGAAGAATAGAAAATAGTGTTGATGCTGTTGAACTGGTGAAGAACGCAAGAAAACAACAAAAAGCCAAAAAACGATGAGTGATGATGTGAAAAATCTGATGACATACAATAGCTCCACTGTTGAAAGTCTGTCCCTATTGCCATCATGGTAATGTTAGCCTTATGTTAGCATGCTATGATAACATAAAGCTGAAAGAACAGGCTGAATGGATTTCTGTTTCAGAGAAGTGGAAACTTTTTAGCTCTGTGGAGAACAGGATGATGGATGTATATTTTCTAATACACTGACCGGAAGACTTTTTTTGTTTTTTTTTAAACCAACACTGATACTGCTAATTATTTATGACAATGATATACCACTCATTTATTTACATATTTTTTTGCGTTAACACATTAAAATTAATTGTTGCTTAACTACAGTTGAAACCAGAAGTTTACACACACTGTATAAAAAGACATGTAACCTTTTTTTCTCACTATCTGACATTAAATGTGACTAAACTTTTCCTGTTTTAGGTCAGTTAGGATTACCAAAATGATTTCTATTTGCTAAATGCCAGTATAATGAGAGAGATATTTTTTTAAAATAATTTTTTATTGTCTTCTTCAAAGTTAGAAGTTTACACACACTAACATTACTATGCCTTCAAACTATTTGGGAAAGCCCAGATGATGATGTCACGGCCTTGGAAGCTTTTGATAGGTTAATTGACAACATTTGAGTTAATTGGAGGAACACCTGTGGATGTATTTTAAGGCACACCTCAAACACTCTGCTTCCTTTTGTGAAGACATGGGGAAATCTAAAGAAATCAGCCAAGACATCAGGAAGAGAATTGTGGACCTCCACAAGTCTGGTTCATCCTTGGGCACAATTTCCAGATGCTTGATGGTTCCACATTTATCTGTTCAAACAATTATACGCAAGTATAAACATCATGGGAATGTCCAGCCATCATACCACTCAGGAAGGAGATGGATTCTGTGTCCCAGAGATGAACGTGTTTTGGTGTGAAATGTCCGTATCAACCACAGAACAAAAGCAAAGACCTTGTGAAGATGCTGCTGAAGCTGTTAAGAGAGTGTCGTTATCCACAGTGAAACCAGTCCTGTACTGACATGGGCTGAAAGGCTACTCAGAGAGGAAGAAGACATTGCGCCAAAAGCAACATAAAAAAGCCAGATTACAGTTTGCAAATGTTTTCCTGTGTTGCCCTGTCTCACTATGTTGTATTTCTTTACTATGTAAAAGCATTTTGTGAATTCTGTTCTTAAAAGGTGCTATACAAATAAAGTTTAATAAAAAAATCAAATAAAAAAAACTTCTGACTTTGAAGAAAATAAGAACAATTTTCTAAAAAATCCCTTCACTCATTATTTTGGCGTTTAGCAAATAGAAATTATTTTGGTAATCCTAAGTGACCTCAAACAGGAAAAGTTCAGTCACATTTAATGTCAGATAGTGAGAAAACAAAACGTTACGTGTCTTTTTATACAGCGTAACTTCTGGTTTCAACTGTACATCTGTACCAAAATATCTGCAATAAACAAATACCGGTCTCCACACCCGTGTGACAAAGTTACCACACTGGATAACATTAACACCAACACTGTACCCTTACCTCAACCCCCAGTTAAATGTAAATACAACGTATGGTGGAGCCATCTTGTTGATTTTTCTTACAAATTTCGTCTCTAAGGTCCAACTCTCTGAAAATCTATTTGAAATTCAGTTTATTATTTCAGTAGAACTCAGAGAGGCAGCAAATGAAATGGCCTGGGTGCAATTTCAAGAGAAATTGCTTCATTCTTGCAGACAACAGGAACTATAAACATGCAAATCAGAGATGTCGTCCAGTTCCTTTGAATCAGAAACACTGAAGTGAGAAGTTTGCAATTCTTCAAAAAAACGTTGCATAGTGAACAGCAGCTTTGAAAAAGCTACAACTCACACTTTAATCGCAGAAAGTGATAACAATTCAGGGAATGTACAGGGGTTTTTTGTCTTTCACTTTTACCTACAGTTCTTGCAGCTACATTTAAACTTCTCCTACGAGAAGATGAATTCTGTGTCTATATCACTGCTTATCTGTTAAGGCACACACACATAGGTTCAGGACAAAAGA
Source organism: Stegastes partitus (assembly GCF_000690725.1). Taxonomy (NCBI): domain Eukaryota; kingdom Metazoa; phylum Chordata; class Actinopteri; family Pomacentridae; genus Stegastes; species Stegastes partitus. The sequence goes on from NW_007577988.1 coordinate 307,474, forward strand.
CACCCCGGTAATTTGGGGAAACTACAGAGCAGGACAAAGCAGGTCAGCATTAATACATATTTTGTTACAGTTGTTTACCATTAGTCACATCACAGAGCAAGTCCACCAAATGGCTTCTAGTAAAAACAGGCTAAATGTCTATGAAAGAAGGGAGGATGCTGCTGCTCTTCAATTACTAAATGAAGCAGTTCTTCATTCAAGATTCCTCATAATTAAGAGGGAGGGAGGGAAAGAAGGGGATGAAAGACCGATGGATTATAAGAGGGTGAGCACTATCCAGAACAATGCTTTTTCATGCTGTTTGTTAATGGTAAACTTTGACTAATAACACAGGATAATTGTTATTTAAGCTTCTTTTTTCCCCTCCTTCTCCTCAATGCAGCTTAGACAAAGCAATGGAAGTCCAGATGAGTAAAGTGGCTGTTGATAATTATTTGGATGATTTATTTTGTTATATTTAAAGTATAATACATTATCCATTTTCTGTTACTCTATGGCTAGTATAAGCACCATGCTCTACTGTAATTCAACAATTAACAACAAACCCAGTTTAGAGGATTTGTTTAACTGATCCCAAGGTTCCCATTAACTGTACCAGATGAATATGGTGAGAAAGCAGGTTTGCTTTTAGCTCATTGGTATAAACTTATTTCTAATTTTTAATTATTATTATTATTATTATTATTATTATTATTATTATTATTATTATTATTTAAATACATGTACACTTCAACCAGAAGATGATCCAGAACTTTAAAGTGACTCATATTCAGTTTTATTTTTGAATGTAGCTGCAAAATATTAGCTAAAGCACTAAAGCTAAGGCACATTTTCTGGCATAATCATCATTCTTCTAAGATCAGACTCTAAAGAATACATCTTGGTACATTGGTGGGGTTCCTTTGCACATCTCACACTTTCATAGAAAGTGTCCCTGTTATTATAGATTGTTTATGTCAATTTGGGGCCTTCTCAGGATACAAGATAGACTAAATCAGAATGATTGTTCTGCTCTTCATGATCTGGCTCAAAAAAGAAACTAGTTATGCCGAAATTAACGCTACATTAAAAGCCACACTAGTATATGCAATATGTGGAAAGGTACCATGTTGTCTTTCAAGAAAACCTTGTACAATCTTAAGTTTGTATAGAAACATTTTCCATACGTTTCTGAAAATTGAAACCATACAAAATGAATATTGCCCATAATTTTGTACTTGTTTCAGTGTATTTTTAAATATGTATTTTTTTAAATCATTAAGTTCTGGTATAATTAACTGGAAGATCCAAACCTATAAATGCCAAAGATCCCAAACTGGGTTTGCACTCCTAATATTCTGTTTTATTACAGGTAAAAAAAAAAAAAAGAACAACATGTCATTGGTTTTGTTACCCAGAGGTTGACTGGTGCCAGTTGGACACTCGATTCTGAACTTTGTCTTCACTTCTAACATAAACTACTGCAGACCCCTTTTCAAGAACCACATGATACAGACTATCCAATTGTTACATCCAGACTTGAGAATTGTGCCCAGTTGTATTTACAGCTTTCTCAGTCTTAGAACCAATATGTAATAATCTTTGTAATAATCCCCACATCACTGTTACCACACTTATTTTTGACTCTCAAAATGTAAAAAAAACAAAAACAAAAACAAAAAACAACATATGCCTGAAGTTCTACATTCAAACAATTATATACAAGCATAAACATCATGGGAATGTCCAGCCATCATACCGCTCAGGAAGGAGACGGATTCTGTGTCCCAGAGATGAATGTTTTTTGGTGCGAAATGTGCGTGTCAACCCCAGAACAAAATCAAAAGACCTTGTAAAGATGCTGGCTGAGTTCTGTACCGACATGGGCTGAAAGGCTACTCAGAGAGGAAGAAGACATTACTCCAAAAGCAACACAAAAAAGCCAGATTATAGTTTGCAAATGCACACAGGGACAAAGACCTTAATTTTTGTCAATTTTTATCCACATTATGCTAAGAAATTGCAGTGACTGTTAGGATGACAAATGTGATGAATTTAGTAACGGTACTGTTTCATAGTACTTATTCTCACAATTATAGAAGATCTTTACTTTAATAAATGTCTGTCCTTTTACACTAGCCTGGTTTTTACTTGACACAATTCATGCTGATGTTTATCTTGCTTAATAAATAAAAATGAAATGAAAATCATGACATTGCTTTTGCATTGTGGTTCAACAGAAATATTTAAAACAAACAAACAAACAAAAAAAGCAAACAAGCATGATGGGACCCGTAAACTCATATTTTGTTGAACAACCCTTTGAGCCAATCACTGCTGTCAAGTGTTTTCTGTAACTCTCAGTCAGACTTCTGCACCTGTTGACAGGTACTTTGATTTTGGTCCACTGCTCATCAGCAAAGTGCTCTAATTTGTCTGGGACAGTTTTGTCTGATTTTTTATTTATTTATTTTTTTTAATTATTCCTTTCAACCACAATTCAAAAGCAATGTCTTATTTCACTAAATTATAATTTGGCAAATTTTTATTTATTATTACTTTTTTTAGTTTCCAGTTGTTTGAGTGACTATTGTGAATTTTGCATTTTCTTTAATGGAAGGTTAAGAATAAATTTGAGGACGACTATGTAAATGTGACCTAATTTGTGCATAGGTACTAAAAATGAAAAAAGAAAATAAATAATAAGAGGAGAAAGAAAACAGGTGTGGATGTTGAGAACTGGGTGGTGCGGACAAGTGAAAAGCGGCTAACACAGCAAAGTGAAGCTGTGGAAGCTTCAGTATAATGTTGAATAATTCAGCATTTTCTCTCGCAGTCTCCTTGACTATTAGAGTTACAAAGAGATGTAACAGTGAAAAACCTTGCTGTTGAAAAGACCTACAAAGGAGTAGGAATACAGTGCAGATATAAAGTTTTTTTGTTTGTCTAATCTCTGCAGGTTGGGCTGCAGTCATTTAAGCATCTGTGGAAACAAACACTAAAAAGAAATTAGAACAAGAGTGTTCGAATATTTCTTGTCACTTCTTCTGGACTGACTCCATTCTTGAGGTTAATTTCAACAAAAAATATGTTCAGCCTGTCTCAGAAATACTGATAATAAGATGTAGTTAGCATACCCTGTATGCAAAGTCTGCATTTGAAGAAAATACATGTATCTTGGGTTACACTGGCCTTACGACCTCAATCAAGCACAAAAAAAATATATATGTATTTTATTTTTAACAAGCAGTAGTTTGGGTTTAGGAAGGCCCTTGACGTTAAAGTGAAGTACATAATGAACTTGCACACTTTTTCCTGGATATTACACAATGTGTGAAGATTGTTACATACTGTAACATAAAGTAAATCACATCAACCTTGCAGTGGTCTGAACTATGCTTTCTGTAGAAGAACCTTTTTTAAAACAAGCTGTGTCTGACAGATCCAGCAGCGTTAACATCAGTATGGGTGAATAAGTTTGACCAAGCTTGCACCCACTGTGCACTGTGTTTTACTGAATAATATGCAGACTTCTACACCGCTCCTCTTCTAAAATATGCAGAAACCCTTTAACAAAGAAAAAATGCATGTACGTTTAATGTATGCACTTTTTTACAACGCTTTAAAGCCTGCATTGCTACCATTCATGTTAACTTGCCAGCAGTCTTCTTCTGCTTCACATTCGCTGCAGCGTTGCTGTGTTTCTTTGCATATTATCACTACTTTTAGGTCAGTGGATTTTTTTTTTTATTTGTAATGTCTGTTATTATATAGTTTTAGTAGTATCTGAGGCAAAGTCTGTTTGGTTTCATCTCCCTGCCATCCATGGCTTTGTGACATGTCATACCCCATCATTCTCCTCTCATTCTCATTTCCGGTCTGTGTATATATCTAACACAACTTGCAGTCTGTTTACCATATGATGAGAATGTCCCCTAGTCTACTGACACACTGGAGATCACTGAAAAGCCATATGGGAGGAGAAATTCTTTTGCCATGACAACATGGAGATTAAGTTTGTCCATAAGTGACCAGAACTTTGCATTTACATAATAGGTAAAGAGCAACCTACAGATACCACCATGCATGATTTATTAATAACTAGAATATCTCCAGATAAAATCTAGAAAAACATTGCCCATGTTTCCACCACTGAAGACTGAAACCAAACAATAAAAGAGTCTAAGAATAAGAAGAAAACCAGATGCAGACGGCCCATCTGGTACCAGGGTTGGAGTATGTTGTAGCAAAATTTATCATTACCTTGGTCTCACTATTGCCATAGCATATTTCTGACTGCACATTATCTACATTGCTCGGCTAATGAGTTCCTGCTATCTTCATGAAAAGGTGAAACAATAATGCACCTTTTTTTTTTTTTACAGCTCATCCAGATTTCCACAACAGTAGGTACAGTAGGCTTAAAAGGAAGAGGCTGGCACCACCCCCTGGGAGGGGTTAGCCAGCTGCCTGGCAGCCCTCGGCCAGTATTAAATGCTCCCACATGCTTGACTGTAGCTTGATCAAGAAATGAAGATAGAAAAAAGAGCCAGAAACACACATATACAAGGAGTGTTTCTGTGTCTGGGCCAGTCCATTAAGCATTTACACTTACTATCAGTGAGTGAGGCACTGAGTGCTGCCTGCACTCTTATATGAATGATGCATTTTCCTCAGGGCGCAAAAACGTGCAGCTAAAACACGGCATCACACACACACAC
>NW_007577988.1:312263-331000 GCF_000690725.1 Stegastes partitus
ACCAAACCTCTTTGTGCTCTCTCTGCTCATTCAACTCCTCCCGTCTCTCTGGCCTCTTGCCTGCTTCATCTCCTCTGCCTCTTCTTCCTCATTGTACATCTCTCACATCTCTTTCACTACTTCAGAGTGATCTTGTTTCTCTCTTCTGCTGTTTTTCTATCCTCTATTGCACCTCAGTACTGTAAAGTCTTTGCTGGGCCTTGGCAAAAAGAAAGGCTCTAATACATGTAATTTGATCTGGAATCCTTCACTACTACGGTATTCATATGAAAGAAGAAAAAAGTTGTGAATGACTACAGGTATGACTTGAAGTGAACTTGAAAGATCTGACTAAAGAAACAGCACATGTTCTTATCTTATGTTGCTGTACCAATAAAATATGTAATTAATAAGTGAAAAATGTATTTGTTCTAAATTAAAGCTAGCACTAAGAACACCACAATGACAAATAAAGGCAGTGTAACCAACGCCACTCATCTGGTTACGATTCTTTAAACAAGCTTAAGCTGGAAGAATTGTGCAGCTATTACAGGATAACACTGAAGACTGTAAATATACACCTTTAATTAAACACTCCCCATTCAGCATTGGATTAGCATATGATATTAATTCAATAATTTTTTTCCCAGGTCTGGGATAAATAAAGTCAATTGTATTCTATTCTATTCTATTCTATTCTATTAATCCACTGAGCTAAAAACTAATGGGTCGCTCTTCTTCATATCCATCCACCTAGGACAGTTGCACATGTCTTATAACAAAAGCCCTCAATTGGAGGGAAGGATTATGGTTTTTAAATCATCTGGAAAAATCAGGGATGCACAAAATATTGGTGGTTGAAATGTTACTGGCCAATAAAAAAGAACATTTAATTATTGTTATTGTTCTGATAATGGAATTTCAGCTGATAATTACAGCTAATCATGTGAATCATACTGTGAATGAAAAACATCACTGCTTTGAGTGGTGTTTTTAGCCTCTATTTTCTGCTCTCTGTGTTGCTGCCGCGGTTACACAAGGACAGGACTGAGCTCCTCTCGCACAGAGTGGACAGCAGAGTGACATTAGAGCACCGAGGGCACAGTGAAGTGAATGAAACTGATTTCAGGTGACAGTTAATTCAGGGTGACCATGGCTACAAAGTCCAGCTGTACAAACAATTTATCAAACACCTGTTGAACAAAAAGGATGTACTTAAGTTGTAAAAATGTTACATCTTTACCTAATAATTCATACACAACTCTATTTTACTCTTTACTTAGCCATACAGAGTACATTATACAATAGTGAATAGCTATGTGTGATCTAAAAACTAATACTAGTTACATGTAACGGTTGAGATATGTGAACTCTTGTAGACTCTGAGACCAGATCGCCCCCTCTTCTCTCAGCCAGCAATGATTTAGCCAGTTTTATGTTAATAGCATGAAACGTTTTCTAAACAATGAAGCTCAGTACCAATTATTCACCCATGTATTAGTCCATTAAGTATCTCATAGATACACTATACGTGTAATGTATGCGGAGCCATACATGGAACAGATGCCACAACACTACATTTCTTTTATAATCAATGAAAATGGCAAAAATGGCAAAATGCTGCAAACGTAAAAATGGACCAGTCTTCTATTTATATTTTACCACAAGCTGTGCATTTCTCTTTGACACAGAAACAAGTCATGAAGTGTCCATATTTTCTAAAATGAAACTACTGGCATATAGGAAACGACTTAGGAGTCATGATCACCCCATTGGTCTTTATTTGCCAGAACCACCTAACGGTTGCTTCGTAGAGTAGTTCGTAGAGTCCCATGTAGTCTATGACAACTTACCCGTATTATACAAAGAAACTGACGACACAAGAATACCAAAATTAAACCTCACCATCTTGTTTTGCGACAACCCTATGCTTACTTGCATTGTAGGTGTAGCCATAAGAAAGATGCGATCAGCAGCACATCCGCCTCGGAAATGGTCCACATATGTTACATGCTCAGTGTGACCTGAATGTAACCTGTGTGTAACCCCTCACTGGACGTTTTTCCTTCCTATTACTTTTTAACTTTGAACAATGATCAATTCAATTCGGCAAAAAAAAAAAAAAGACAAACTAATGACAGATATTTGAAAGGCCTTTGTTGTAAAGTATCTATACTTTACAGTTCGCAATTTTGCAAATGTAAGCTTGATACTGTTATTATCATATCAGTATGGGCCACAACAAGCACAAATTATTTAAATTCTTTCTCAAGCAGAAAGCATTCTTTCACAACATCTTTCCACTGAGAAGAAAAACAGCAAGTCAGACACATAAAAGAACCGACAGGTGCTTCCAACACCTTGCAATGAGATGTGGTTTCTTGCAGAGTTGCCACTAGCTGCAGCCTCAAGCCTTGCCATGGAGCTGGTCGTTTAAATATAAATCTCAATAGAACAAAAGCACTACTCTTCACACAAACTGAACAGCTACCAACGTTTCATTTCTTCCCGGATAGGTCACTGTGTACAAGGTCTAAGATGTAACTGCGATTTGTCATCAGGTTTTTGCAGGGGGAGCCTCACGTTTCAACATTTATTCCACAAGCATCTCAGGATCCATTACTAATTCCATTTATGTAGCTTTACAAAAACGCACAACATACAAATGGACATAAATTGATATGAAGCAGAGCTCTGGGAGTTTAAACTGGTTGCTGTTGTTTCCTGTTTTTGTTTAAGGATCTATTTTTAGTCCTACAATTTCTGGCTTGGTCTGACTTTAAACTGGGTCTGGACTTTACCAGCCACCAGCACTGAGAACAGAGCTAACCAAACACATCTATCTAAAAAGGAGGATTTCTGTGTAAATGTTTGTACAATGATTTGCGAAAACCAAACCAATATAAAGAGCAGATTACACAACCAGTAACAGTCGCCCTTCTCTGTGCAACTTATTGCTACAGTCAGTCAGCTGTTACATTGGCATGTGGATGAATGAATGCGTATGATGAATATTAGAGGGTTAGTTCACCCGTATTACAAACACAAACTTTTCTCAATTAATCGACTCTCGCCATGCCAGTTGCTTTGTTTATGTTTTGTCTCCATCTTTTCCTCCACATTACACAGGTGGGTAGAATTTAATTCATGCTGCATATAGCGCTAAAATTACATTTTAAAACCTAGCTTTACATAGGCAGTGTCCAAGGTCATGATAATGCACAGATCTCACTGTGGGCAGTCTCCATATATCCCCTCATCTGTAAAGAATGGTTTTAAATGAAATAGTAAAATGTAACTATAAATGTGAGGAATAAAATCCACCATAGACACATACCCATTTAGTATCACTGCACCAGTTTAATAGAGTACTAAACAACACAGAAGAGGTTGTGGGTTTTTTTAATACTTTGGTGTCTGTTTCACTAAAACCATCACCGGCCTGCAGGTTGTAAAGGAAGCTTTTGTTCTGAACAGTGTGGGTGGCAGGCACAGCCAAAGTACAGTACGTGCTGCTGGTCGTGAAAGATTAGATCATCTTTTGCTTACCTGGGTAAGAATATCCAGTTGACCTATGATGTGTTCGAGGGTGTTTGCTAGACCAGGGGGGACCCCTCCATCTGAAGCATGGGATTGTGCCTGTTCCCGACGTGACCGCTGCTGTAAGCTCTGGGCTTGTGTCCGGTGGGTAGCGGAGGAACTGATGCCGGGGTTTTTGTAGGTGTGGGAATGATTCGCTCTGCTGTGGCTGCCACTACGACTGCAGCTCTGAGTGTCGGCAGCACTTTGAGAGTCCTGTCTGTGAAAATGCTCTGGCGGTTCAGAGGTCTGAAAAGAGAGAGGGCAGAGGGTAAAGAGAAACTCTGATGTCTCTGTTGTGCTTTGGTCGACACAGGAGAACCTTTCCATTGCAGACAAGCATATCACCAGTGCATTGTGTCGTGTACACGCTACTTCAGTGTGCTATCAAAAAGAATGTGGCTGAAACAATAAAGCTGGGTTTCATTTGTTCTATCTCTAAACCACATGAAGATTTTTTTAAAGCAGTTTCACATTTAAAACGTATAACTTTTGCTCTGGTCGTTTTCTGGGGGAGAAAGCTTTGAATTAGACCATCGATAAAATTACCAACCGTATAGCAACAATAGTATTAGTATTACATTTCCTTACAATAGAGTTGAGACGTACTCAGCCTATAAAAACATATATTACCAATAATCTGTTTTTATCACTGCTATGACGACCACATTTTATAGACTGAGTGTGCGGTCGATACCACAGAAATTTGTGACCCAAATGTTTTTCTGTCTACAGTAGTGTTCTTGTTCATCCCCCTCTTCTTTTTTTATAAGCTTCACTGTTTTAATTGAGGGTATATGGTCATGTTAAGTTTGATGCACCCTGTAAAATTGTAACTTAGATGTAATAAGATATTAATTTGGGTTTTAATAAGGTATAATAAAAATGTAACAAACTCAGACTGAAAAACTCAAGATTACCTATTAAGTGCTTCGACATACTATAAAAATGTTAAAATACTCCAAATTATTACTAAATAAGTTTTGAGTTGATTCTTCAGAATTTTCCTCCCATCAACAAACTACATTTTGCCACAGAAGTCTCCTGTCAGTCTGCCAGTGTTGTGATGAATTCAGTGAGGCATAAACTCATGAAACACACATCCCACCATCCCCATGTCTCTGTGACAAAAACTGTTCACAAATCTTAAGGTGTCTTCACATTTCTGTCTTTCCACAGAGACCTCTGTTTGATTATGAAGACTGGCTGGTGTGTATGTGTGTGTAATGTCTCTCCTTTTTCTCAGCAAGGGAGACTAACTGTTTTACTCATCACCACACACCAAGAAACCCATTCACACTCATCTAAACACAGCATCAAACTGCGATGTTCCTAAATGAAGCCAGATGAGTGGAGCTGTCAGCTGTCGCCTGGCTTGCCACTTTGGCCACAGACAGAGCTAATGCAAACTGCCACAATAAAATGGGCAGTGGTTCCCTGCAGCCATGCACAAAAGGGTAATATGACTTCATATCTATTCCTGTGTCATCAGTTCTGACAAAAATAAACCAGTACATAACAGAAAACGTCAGTGTCATGGAAAAGAATTGTTTAAAGAGTGACATTGACAGAAAGTGTACTGACATGACAAATTATACAGCGTATAAAATTGTAGACGATGGACATTGCACCACAGAGACATGGAATAAAACAATATAGGCCAGGTCTACTTTGTAAAATAACGCAACATCTGAAAATGATATTACACAGCCAGGATCGATTACAAGCTGAGAAAGAAAATGGCAGAGGAGGATGTTGCAAACTGGTTTGTGTCTCTCCTGGGTTAAATGGTTGAAATACACTGTTGAAAACCTGCAATTGAGTATTTTTATTGTCATTAAGTAACAGCATGTTCAAGTAAAGGTAATTTTATTAATATACCATAAAATCACAGAGACTGTTTTGTATTCATGTTCATGCAAGGTGTCAAAACGTAAGTAAAGTGCATCACCTAGGAGGGGCAATTTCAAACACAGAGGAAACCAACTTATTTCTCAACATCCTGTTTATTGCTCAGAATCAAATGTGCGCACAACAACTTTCATATTTAAGTTTGTGCAGCATAAACTTTGATGTGAGCAGTTGTAGTATATTTAAAATATATTTAAAACAGCAGACCTATTGCTACAGTTTATTTTTGCTGCGGTGCTATAAAATATGAGTATTTGCCTCTCTCTGCCCTGACGCCTGTTGACACCTCTTTCTAGACTTAGCAACTTTTAAAATCCCTTTAACGACATAGCGCCTATTATCAACTTTAGTGGCTTTTTAGTTTGTTTCCCGTTATCAGAGTTGCCAATATTTTTCAGTGAATAAGCTCTCATGAGGATTGTTCAGTGAGTGAGAAGAGAGCAGCAGCACTTTCAGTCGAGTAATCAGTAGCCAGATATAAATGAGAATAAGCTGTAAATGTACCTAATCAACCAACCATTGATTTTGAATGCTGAAGCGTTTAAGAGTTTATCAGAGACCTTTCTAGTGTTTCCTCTTTATTCTTTATACCTCAACAGTCTATACAACAGCCTTCATTAAAAGGTTTTTAAATGAAAAGGTAGATTTAGGTGCTGAAGAGATGGAACATGATTCTTCTGAGAGATATTCCCTCATTTGATGGTGGTGGTGAAGAGCACCGTGTAACATGTGAGTCCAAAATCTAAATTAGGTTGAGATCTGGTGATCTCTTGATTCACATCATTTTTATACTCATCAAACCATTCGGTCCTTTGTGCTCTAAGGATGGAGGTATTGTCCCCCTGTAAAAGACCACTCCTATCAGGATAGAAATGTTTCATCATAAAGATCACTCAGAATACAGTTTGTATTGATTTTTAGTGACCAATCCATCAAAGGCATGGATGATGTGCACACAGACAGCTGTGGACATTTCAGATACATAATTTTTGCTATGCTACTTACTAGTCTGCTTGGAGCACGCTGTTCCATACATACAGTAGATTAGCGTCTGTGTCTTTTGTGCACTACAACTGCTGAGCATACAGTTACTGCCCTTGTGGTGTGGTTGCCACACGGACTGTCTGTGTGGACACATATTTTGGACTGTGGGGGTCGGCACAGTCTTTCACAAACTTGGTCAGATGACCAAATTTATGACACACAGACCCTAGAGCACGAGTGGACATGGACGGTGTAACACTGGCCAAGGGGGCAAGTTGACTTGTCAGTAAAATGCAGCTCACTGCATAATAGAGCGACCGTATCCCTTCACTGTAGAGGTCAAGGGTTATGATTTACTTATGCTGTATGCTTCCTGTGCTTATGCTTTGACAATGGTAAGATGACTAATGAAGTCTGATGTGATTTAGTAATGAGTTTAAGCAATCTTATGCTAATTTCAATTAAAAATAGATTTAAACGCTACCTGTTACAGCCTCAATAAAAGAGAGAGAGAGAGAAAGAGAGAGAGAGAGAGAGAGAGAGAGAGACAGAGAGAGACAGAGAGAGAGAATAGAGTAGTTCTGCTGAGCCTACAAGCTTCACCAAGGCTGGTTTAACTCCTGTTGAGAGAACGCCTTATAGCTTTGTATTAAACAGCTGCTTAAACACACACAGACAAGCACTGGCTACCACGTAAGCACACAGACAAACATGGATGTGGACAAATGCACATCCATGTGACTCACACACTCACACACAGGGTATTGTCTGGCTAAATCCAAGGGGGTCTGCTAAGTATTTCTCAAAAACAACATAAAAAAAAAAGACTGATAAGAATATAAATACTCTGCATACAAGGCACTGCTTCAAAAAAGTGAAACATTTATTGTAGTTTCTTTAACAAGATAATATTTAAAATGCAATGTCATAAACACCAGACATACTATTTCTAACAATTTTTCCTTTTTAAAGGTTTTTCATTTTCTACGCTCATAAAGTTATTTCAAAATATTTACGCAAATTGCCTGTTCATGAGTTTTTCTATTGCATGCTTAAAATCAAAATGTTGCTTGAACAGACTAAATTATGTCATTATGACTAATTTGTATCATATTTATTTCATGGCAAAACTTTGTTGCAGTAAAAGGGTTTATATAGTCAACTTGTGTGGACAATGTGATGCGTACATAGCAACGTTGATGCTTAAACAATATATTGTTCTGCAAATCTGACATGTCCAGTACCACCAAAGTCTAATGTGGGGAAAACCCTGTTACGCACAAGTGTAAACGTGCACGTGCTAACTTGCACGCACACACAGTAACCACACTTCTAATGAATCACCTGGAGTGGAAAAACCAACAGTGGAAAATTTCCTGAGGCCCAAATTAAACTCTTCGTCTGACACAGTCAGTCATCGATAAACCCTGCAAGCTGCATACAAAACCATTTATCACACTAGACGAGCACACACACATTCACACACAGAGCAGGTTCTCTGTATATATAGTGTGTAATGCTGGTGCACCTTGGGAGCAGCTCTATAAATTTCACTGTACTTGTATAATGACAATAAAGACTTTCTATTCTATTCTATTCTATTCTATTCTATTCTATTCTATTCTATTCATGTCAAGTGTGAAACTGAAACGTTGTCTTTCTACATCAGCAGTCAGTCTTCAGTCTTAATGGGATGATATTCAGTTAAAACAGCCAAATGTTAGTAACTGAACACGATTGAAGACAATTAAAACTAACTGGCAGTGAAAGGCTTCACTTACACAAAAGGATAAGAGTGATCGCTGCAGGGTTTTACTACCTGAATAACCCAAATATAAGACACTTTTTTTTTTTTGGAAATGAGGTTTGCAAAAGTGGAGGTCATCCTATATTTAAGGACAAGGCACTTATGTTTTCACAACATCAGGTATCACTTATTAAATGAAGAGAGTACCAGTGTAGCAGAGAGTGGCATTATGGGTTGTTTGTGGAATTAATGCTGTTGGGCAGGCACGTGTTTTCAATGCATTAATAGTTAGTTTTTCAGTCAGTCAGTCAGTCCTTAAAGTGTCTCATTAGTTCAGTCTAACGTGCAGCAGTTTCTGAAGGTTTGGATAATGTGCTTCACTGCCACAGACAAAATAAATGCATGAAGATTGAAAATGTCTCTTTACTGCAGAGTGAAAGTCTGACAACAATGAGCGCCAAAAGACATTTACAAAAATGCTAACTGTTGGAGAAAATGATTCTGACCCCCTGACACAAAACAGTGCGAGCAATCGACGAGAGCTATAAATGTGTTTTTATGCATAAATTTCATGTTTCGCACATACAAGAGAATAAGTTTCAGCGATGACAGCTCTCTTCTCCTTGTTAATGGTATCTCAGGGAAACAGCTGAACAAACCCCTTTTTCCAACATAATCGAGCCGATGTGGTAACTGATACATGGGACACTCAAATGTGAAAAATCTCAGAATGCCAAACTCTAACAATACAAGGCCAGTAGTGACATACTGACCCCTAAAGCACCAAGCTTACTGGATAACTTGCTCTCATAACATGCATTTATTTGATCCCATTCCAACTGTTCCTTTTCGGCTGCCATACCACTACTTCTCAAAAGGCAGCTGCCACATGTTTGACTAAGTCCTCCAAAAGGTCCTAATCTATTTACACAGGATTTCCACTAAATGAAGAAACCAGTTTAAGATTCTTGCGATTCTTGTTTAAGTGGGGGAAAAAAAGCTGTACTTTTGAGGTGGTAGCAGCTATACTTTGGAAGTTTCTCCCACTGGACGTAAGATGTGAGAACACCTTCAAAAAGTAGCCCACTTGTTTAGAATTGCTTTTGTCTGGCTTTTAGTATCTTACTTTACAGCATGTATATTCTCTGCTGCTCTATCTTTTATTTGCTTTTTTTTCGTCTTTATTGTAAAACATTTTGTGATATCTGCTGTGGAAAGGTGCTATAAAAATAAGCTTCCTTAGTAACAGCAAACATGTTCCAGGCTTAAATCTCCCTGTAAACCTTCCAAGGGTGCTGCGGTGTATCTGGCCCTGCATGACTTTCAGTATTCAGCTGAGTTTTATGTGTGAATAAACGTCAGTGACTGCCAGAATTTCCAGTCATGCCATTTACGTAATCTATATGTATTCAGCTGTAGATGATTGAATACAGACCTCCTAACAGCGACACTCTGACTTGACAAACGCAGGTGTAACTCATAACGTTAATGATGGCTGCATTTTTTGCAGCTGAGCCAGTGCGAGAGCTCTGAAGTTCTGCATATGGCTTACTGGCACATCTTAATGTAACGAGCCATCATTAATGTCATTATTGTTATTATTATTATTAGTTACACCTGTGACTCGACAAGTCAAAATGACTGCTATTAGAAAGGTATATTGAGCATACTGCTGACGAAGGAACTCTAATCTTCTCCACTGCTATTGGATTTCTTCTTTCTTAACATTAGTACAAAATACTGCGAATGAGAAGAGAAACTCACACCAAAAGCTGAACAGTGACTTTTATTACTAGATGTTCCCCTTTGGGCTGAATATTTTTATATCTAAACCCCAAGTTAAAAAACTTAGAAAAAATATTCAAGCTGCAAGAGCAGTGATTTTTAATTAGAACTTAATCAAAAATAATCAAAAGCATCTTAACCTGTAGCAGGTGAAAATTTTATTTACAGTGACGACATTTGCTGGTAAATTTAATTACTTGTAGAAAATTAGCTGTTAATTCCATGAGCCGGCAGAACAACACAAAAAACACTCTGACACAGGAGGAAAAGCACAGGTGTAAATAATTAAAATGAATAATGTCTGTGGTCCGTGTAGCTGCTTCAGTTTCATGGTCCTGGTATTGTACATGCTGGCTCACTGACACACTGTCTGACTTACTTTGACATTTAAATACACAGAAGCCATTGTTACTGTTATCAGTAACATTTACGCATGGCCAACTATGGAAAGTCTCAAATCTCTCTGTGCAGAAAAATGCCTGTAATAATCTCTCTGCATTCCTTCAATTTTTGATATGTAGGATAAGAGCTGTTATGAATGCATTTATAAAGACTAACAGAGTGTCAGACGGAGTAGTTTTCTATATAAATGCTGCAGGCGATCGCGACATATAAAACAGCTCTTGGAAAACTATGTTTAAGCACTTAACAACTGTTTTGAGCTCATCACTTTAAAGCTCTGAAATGTGCAGCAGTCTGTCCTGTCCATCTGAAGTTAGCTCGAACAGGTACAGTACAGAGCTGTCAGCAGCAGCATTAGGGGTTGTCAGTGTGGTGTCACAACATTTTCAGACATAACTTAACAGTAATTTGCTATCATTAACATAAATGGAGATCTATGTAGCTGCTACTAATGTAGATGTGACACTTTTGAATTTCATTTATGTATTTTTAGACCTACAGACTTTAACTTTATTACTGTATCTGAAGTTTGTGACCATATTTTGTACATTCCTATCAGCTTAAAAACTAAGGATGCTACCAGTTAATTGAGCTGAAAATATACGGAATTAATCTCTAATACCAATTGGTTATAAATGAATGAATGAATGAATGAATGAATGAATGAATGAATGAATGAATGAATGAATCAATCAATCAATCAATCAATCAATCAATCAATCAATCAATCAATCAATCATTATTAGACATTATTCTCAAACTGCTTCTCATTTAAACTCCATTTAAGAATCACTGGAAACAGGATAATGTGATGTTGCACTGGCTTCATGTCGCACTCCTTACCCATCGGAAGAAGAAAAACATAATGAACAAGAACATGGGCCCAGGCTTTCAATGTGTTGACACCAGCTGTCGCTTCTAAACAGGCCTAGGAGTTTTAATTGAGTGTTTAAGGTTAATGTCTGTTTTTACTGTAAATTAATGGCAATCAGTCAGGCAGCCCTTTTCCTTTACAGTCCTTACCTCGTACAGATGGCATAGCTGACAATAACAAGTATCCTTGAAGTGCCACAGAGGAAGTTGTTTTTTCTTAGGGGTCTACCGATATGTTTTTCAGAGCTAATACCCATGCAGATTATTAGAAATGAAAGTGGCCAGTAACTGATATTTGGAACCAATATACACTAGCAGTTCAAATTAAAATAACACAAACTCAACAACATGTATCCTTGAGATAAGTTGCTACACTATGACATTTAGCCAATCAGCCATGGGTCCTGAGATCACATAGTAGAGGCTACATCAGACCAAAAGTAGTCTTGCCTAGCCAGACCAATCACCACACAGCTGTGACAATGTTAGCGAGTGGTCTGTCTGCACCTGATTAACGTTCTGTTATAAGAGGGAAAATCCTCTGGCTTGTGTGCATTTAAAAAAAAGAAGGAAAAAAAAGATCACAACCGTTCGGGCGGTTCTAAGCCCCGGATGCAGTTGTGGTGCCCCTGCAAAATAGTGATGGGAGATGTGTTTGGGTGGTACATTTGCACGCAGAGAGGCAAGCACAGTCATTAAAACTGCTAAATCACAAAAAAAACCAACAAAAAAACCCCAAAACAAAACAAAACAAGAAGGGCTGCCTTATTGCTTGCTCTAAATGTTTTGGTAAACTTGCCATTTTCAGTGTGTATGTTACCAGCTTTAAGGTTGTGGTTGTTTCCTGTAGCAAAGGGGATTTTAAAATCTGTAACACATGGGAGGAAAAAGCCACATTAAATGTGTGGGTTAATATCTGCTGTCTATATCCAATAAGTCAGACTGTGGTAAAAGTAAAAGTAAAAAGCAAAAGTAGTGGATTTTTTAAATTACATTTTTTGGGGTGAATTGGATTAAAAACAAACAAAAAAAACAATACAGTTAATTGTAAAATGCTGAAAATTGGATCCAGTATTACTTATGTAAAGTGTAAACAACAACCTCCGAGCAAGTGAGACGTGAGTGTTAGCATATCAGACTTCCCTGTCTGATCGGTATGTGCATGTCACAATGTAACAGTAAGTTGTAGGCAAATATTTTCGCCAGCTGCTGACATCTCAGTTAATTAGAGTGAAGTAAACATTCTATGACAAACTGCCAGTGATGCTTTTGATGAATGAAGCTCGTGATGTGACTCAGCTCTGACTTATGCTTCCGGACTCCACTATAATTTATGGATTCGACAAGGGAGGGTGTTTCTCACTCTCATTTTCCGTTTCTCTCCGACTGCTTTTCTCACGCTTTCCTTCTCCTGCCACTGTTAGTCTGCTGTGTGTTTCCTGCTTCTTCCCATTTCTTCCAAACCCTATCTGTCCCCCCCCCCCATTTCTGTCTTTCATGTAACAAGAATGAACAGGTATTTGTTAATGGCTCTCACATTTTCCCTTGTTATAACTGTCTTGCTGTATTGTCTCCAGTGTGCTTCTGTTGCTCACGTGCTCACCCTGCTTTCCCACTTTCCCTACCTTTCAGTCTCCCTCTCCCTGCTCCTCGCTGATGCTCTCTCGCTCCACTAGACCATTAGACTCTGTTTGACTCCACTGCTATCCTGTCTTCAACACTCCCTTGTCACACCCCCTGCGTTTCTCTTTATCCCCTGCTGTCAAATGCATTCAACTCCCGCTGTCAGAACAATACCACCTGCCTTCCTATAGCAGTACCTTAAAGATGCACACACACACGACCATCAACGCTGAAACATTTGTGATTGTTGGATATTAAACAAAACCACTGATGTTTAACCGTTTCAAAGTTGTTGTTTTTTTTTTTTTAAACTGTGATTAAATACGGTAAGGGAGATAAAAGTTCATACAGCTACTGCAGTCTTGGAACCCCCTCCCCACTCTCTCTCCACTCCACACTCTAAAGCTGAGCAGAGCAGTGCAGTGGTTTGTGTGTGTTGAGCTGTGAAGGGAAGCCTGCTGTGAGTGTGCAGCTCGTCTGTCGGTGCACGTGAGCAGGAGAAAGACCCAGATGTGAAGCTAGAGACAGAAAGAAGGGGGAGGGGGTGCGGGATGGATGGAGGGATTAGGGCGGATGTGATCAGAGAGAGCTGATCTGCCTGTCAGCGGCGGTTGGAACTCACGCACATACACACACACACACCGACGCATACATTGATGCATCTATGCGCACACAACAAAACAGCAGCAAATTAAGATTTGCTCAGCTGTGTTGAGCAGAGAGAGACAACCTGACTGAACCACACACACTCTCAATCTTGACCTGCAGGGATCTTGTTTTAAAGCTGGCTTATTGTGCTCAGCAAAACAGGCCTACATGTTCCTGGTATAGTGCCTATTGCTGGCAAATTATCATGGAGCCACACATCCAAGTACATTAAAGGATAAGCATATCAAATTAGCTATTTATGAAATCCCTGTGGATTTGATTCTGAGAGGGTAGCAGGCATGGGTGGCCTTTGCCTCTGTATGAGTAAACATAGCATTACTGTCTCATTAGTCAATTTCTTCCTGGTGAACTGAATTATTGACAAAGGCAGGATTGTGTAATACAGGATATTTGGCAAAGCTAGAAGGGATGTTTTTATAACCCAGGTGATATTGGACAATTTAAACACAGGCTACAATCATCTTATAAAAGGAATTTGTTGATTTGGTCTTTTGAAAGGTTTAAATATGATCCTGAGGGGGTTTGACGATATTCTAAGCTAAATATGTGTCTACCTCTTTTATTCTTCTTCAGCCAGTGAAAGTGACAACATTCAGTCATTCAGACATCGGTAACTTTCATGTTCATGTTCCTCACAGCTTAATTCAGTTGTGATTTTTACGCTCAAATTGTGTATTTTACTGTTTATGATGTTCTTAGATGCTGCTTTAGATAAAAAAATATCCTTCAATATTGAAGCTAGACTCAGGTGCTAGTTTATGAAGTATGCCAGGTCCTGCTTCTACTATTCTGTCAATCCCATTTCTACCAGCTCCATTAGGCACCACGGCAGCTATTTAGTTTGCTACTTGTTTTGTCAGAGTAGTCACTGCTAGTCTATGTAAGAAATATAGTTCAATGATTGTACCTCATGACATAGTTGATTAGCAACAACATTAAAACTAGCTGTTTAATATTGTATTGTGCTGACCCATTGAGGGAATGACTCAAAACTACTGGGAGTGTCCTGTGGTATCAGGCACCAAGACGTTAACAGCAGAGCCTTTACATCCAGGAAGTGACAAGGTGAGGCATCAGTGGATTGGATTTGTTTTTCAAGGACATTCCAAGACGCTTGATCAGATTGAGATCTGGAATAGTTCTAGGCAAAGTCATTACCTTCAACTCTTTGTCATGTTCCTGAAACTATTCCTGGAATATTTCTTTAGTGTGGCAGGGCACATTATCCTGCTGAAAGGCTCCACTACCGTCAGAGAATCTCGTTGCCACTAAGGGGTGCATATGTTCTGTAGCAGTGTTTAGGTAGGTGGTACAAATGTGACGCACGTTAAGTTTTGACATCTTTATCATAGTTAGCATTAAGGTTTTGAGCAATTTGTGCTACAGGGATCTGAGCTCATTGTCCAGTCTTTGCTCCCCGTGACTATCAGTGAACGTTGGACCTCTGTTACCCTGTCTCCAGTTCACTGGTTGTCCTTTCTTGGACCCTTTTTTGTGGGTAAAAACCACTGCATTCAGGGAACACTTCACAAGACCTGTTGTTTTGGAGAGTCATAACAATTTGTCCTCTGTTCAAGTTGGCTAGTTGCTTGCACTTGCCCCTTTTCCCCAATGTTAATGACTTCCCAGGTCAGTGGTTTTAATGTTGTGGCAATTCTGTGTATAATGTAGTTCTTTTCAAGGATATAAAGATTTTCAGACATGTGACTTTAGTTTCTAATTATATGACTACAGTTTTCTGAAGATGAGCCTAAAAAGGCCCGTCATAGTCACATTCTGTGCATCTCTTTAATTAGGCTGCCGTCAGGTATTTGGATTTATGACTGGCAGTTGTTCCACAACTTCTGCCATGGCCGCTTTCAGCCAGAGAACATCCTGTTTTCTAAATTCTGCTTCTCTGAAAATAAATCAATTTATGAAAGCACATTAGATCCACCTTTCCTATATAAGAGTATCGCTCTCCGTTTTCTCAGCCTTTAAACTCAAAAAGTCTTTGAATACTCTTTCCAAGTATGAAGCAAATGATCACAGTCAGGCGAGCAGGTGACATTTTTTTTTCTTCTCTGCTTCCTCTCAGGCGACACGTGGGTGAGACTTGCAGCAGTATATGAGAGATAAAAGGGCTTGTATTAATAATAAATTATGAATGGCTAAATTATACATGAAAAGGAAAATCTAGGAAGCTTTCAATTGCAGGTGCTGCTCCCAGCATTACTTTAACTGTAACAACTGACAGATGACAATCTGTAAACAGAGATGAAAGAAATGTCAGTGCCAGGAATTAACTTAATGAGGTTAGTGTGTGTGTGTGTGTGTGTGTGTGTGTGTGTGTGTGTGTGTGTGTGTGGATGAGAGAGAGAAAAGACCACTGTAGATAAAATCTTAAGCTGAAACTAGCAAAAATTGTATTGAGAGTGTGTCTAAAGAGTAAAAGTGTGCCATAATTGTTTTTTAATGACTTTATGTTTCAATTAACTTTGCAAAAACAAAAAAAAAGTCTAGGTTTACAACAGCATTAGTAAAATGTTTAACAAAAACTAAAAAAAAAAAAAGCTAACGTTAACCAAGTGTGGTTTCAGAGGGGTCTCTGTCTCATCCATCAGTCAAGTATGATGTGCAGCCGACCTAATCAGTACGACCAGAACCACTGCAGAAAATGAATGAATCTCAGTTTGAAACTGATTTAGTTGTGAAGAGCTTCATTTGCATTTTTTTTTCTTTTGGATATGCTCACCCGTTGAACTAGTTTGCATACATTTCATCCATGTTTCTGTCATTATAATCACAAGCATTTTGATATAACTATGGTTACTGTAATATTTACAACAGCTGTAGTTATAAAATGACGTGCACAAGCAGTTGCAGGTGCAATAAACAACAAAATATACAATGCTGCACTCCTATGTTTACTTTTCATACTCAAGGCAAAACAAACAACAACAAAGCAAACCAGATGATAAATAAATAAACAATATTATTGCGTCTGCCTCTGCTGACACTGTAAAAATAGTCAGGTGGCAGGCACTGCAAAAAGCATCCACCTCAACCACCCGCTTAGTCTTGGATTCTGCAAGTTTTAATTTTCTTAAAACAGGACACTTGTGGTCAGTGAAGCTTTTCTAACTCCAGGAAATGTCTAGACATGAGTGTCAATTGCTTGAAATAAGATGTGATTAACTTCCACACTGACCTCCATAAAAACACAGTCTCAACACATCTGATACTGACAGAACTGTGCAATTAAGTTAGAAGAAAACCTGACCTTGGTCTTATTTTCATAACCGTGGCTTTTTTTATTCATGTCAAATGTACTCACACTAAATTCTTAGATAAAATTTAATTTTATTACATAATTTGATGCATTGTGGTTACTTTCAGTTGGACTTAGAGGCAAGCTGTGAAATGATTTTTCTGTCCACCACCGGGATACTAAGGGAAATTATCTTTAACTTGAGATTTTTCCACATATGTTCTTGTCAATATACAGTGCTAAAGACTGAGGGGAAAATAAAAGGGTATCAACCGTCATGCCTAAGAGCTGCATGAGTTGGGTGAAACTGCCCAGACAACAACCAAAGCTCTCTGGGTGGCTCTCACATGTTTTTAGATTTAGATTCTGCAACTGTCAAAACACAGACTGCACTTGTTTGGTTGATAAGGAATAAATCAAATACATCAAATTGAGTAAAAATACATCCTCAATCATTGAACATGTGTCTTGTGAATGCACATCTTTTTTTTTTTTTTAGCAGACGGAGAGCCAACACAAACCCCAGAGTCTGGCTGCAGTCATTTCTTAATCAAGCAGATTGCTTTTCCATTAATGCTGAAGCTTCAGACAGCTGTATTTGAAAAACAATATTTCCCAGTGAAAGGGTTCAGCGAGGTTATACAAGAACAGGAGTTCTCAGAAGAAGAAAATATGTTTCATACATCGAGCTAATCGTCTCTCTCCACACGGTCCAGCTGCCCATTTTCTAATCACCCTTTCAGGCACATCTGTAATAACGGCTGTCAAGTGGAAGAGCTATTAAAATCAATTTACAATCTCACAGCACAGAAAAAGACAGTCAGTCAGAGAAAAGGAAAAAGAAGCTCTGAAGGCCGCATGAATGAAGAAAGCGGGAGAGGACAGTAAAGCTATGTATTCACACTTTCCATTGAAACAAAATAATCACCTTCACATTGCTGCTTAAACACTTAAAATACTCTTCACCATAATCGAGCCAAAACTGATAGATGCAGTTGTAGCTTCGGTCACAAGCGGACACACGACTTTTGGGATCATACCTCCGTTTTTGTTACCGTGGAGATTGCTGTGGAAATTGTACTCACTTCTTGAGTTTGTCTTGCAACCTGCGTACAAGGTATGCACTCACCACTTATGAAGAGAATGAAACGCACGGAGAAAGTCACACTTGCCTCACACGCTCTTGATGATGTATTGACGGCATACATCAGTTTGGCATGATTTCAAAAAACAAAACAAAACTAAAGCTAAAAACAAAACAGAGACACTTCAGTGATCAGGTGATAGGCTGTCTTGTAAATTCTGTTAACACACTGACAGGGTTTGAGCTTAAGGACGTCCCGTTATCCCGTGGAGATACAAAACAAAAAAAAAAAACAGATCTAGGACAATACAAATTCAGGACAAAAGTTAAGACTTTATAACAAATGATGATGAAAACAGATATGAATTCATGTTTTGTGTAGCACCCACAAAGATCCAGACAACTTGGCGGTGACAGCTCGCCTGCAGTGTCACTGTCACCCGGTACTGATGCCGGCCAGCAGCACCTCCAGTGAGTCGACCCGTTCCTCCAACGGAGACACTTCCTTTTTTTTTTTTTTTTTTTTTTACACATTCGCTAATGATTACCTCTAAAAAAAAAACAAACTTACTGTTATGTCCCAATTTAGTCATTACACAGCCATTAATGTCTAAACTGCTGGCAACAAAAGTGAGTACAGCCCTAAGTGAAAATGTCCAAATTGGGCCCAATTAGCCATTTTCCGTCCCAGTGATATGTGACTCGTTAGTGTTACAAGGTCTCAAGTGTGAATGAGGAGCAGTGTGTTGAATTTAGTGTTATCACTGGTGGTCACTGGAAGTTCAACATGACACCTCATGGCAAAGAACTCTCTGAGGATCAGAAAAAAATGAATTGTTGCTCTACATAAT
>NW_007577988.1:336345-344029 GCF_000690725.1 Stegastes partitus
TGTATGTGTGTATACATACATAGCAAACAAACTATATGGTGATCCTTTCTAAATAATTTAGAGTTTTCCTAAGAATTTTGCTGCTTGGGTCGCTTTTATGACAAATTTTAGATTTAGCAGCACGAGTAGCACAGCTGTAAAAAATATGCAAGTAATCACTGTGATGTTCATTACCTCTAAATATTTTTTTTTTTTAGGGGTGGGACTTTAACGCGTTAACCCGTTAATTATGATTAAATAATTACAACAAAAATAATGCGCTAAAAAAAATCCTTGCTATCCAGGACTGCTAGCGCAAACAGCTCCAGCGCTTTTAAGTTTATTAGGGGTGGGACTTTAACACGTTATTTTCGTATTAATTAACACGTTGAAGTCCCACACCTAGTTTTCTTCTCAAATGATATATCCTCAAGTCTTTGGCTTCAACAGGTTTTAGAACTGCCTGTCTGAGATTGTGGCATCCTGGTGGCTTAGTGGTTAAGAGGCACATCTGCAACTACCCTGCGTCTGTATGTATGCATTTATTGTCAAATTATTCACGACAGAACAAAAAATAAAAACTAAATACATTTTAAAAATCTATTCACTCCTATTACTACTTCAGTTACTTCTTTTACTAAAGTCTGAGCCACACAAAACCCTTTTTACACTTAAAAAAATCCAAATGGAGCTTGTCAAAAATCTCAAACATTATGAGAAAGTTAAAAACTTTTAGTAACTGGGACAATAGTAATGTGTGCATGTAAAGGTTGCGTGTGGGAAAATATGTGTGGTATGTAATTGGTGTGTAATTCTGTCTGGGATAAACATTTGTTTGTGTGAAGGAGATAAGAGGATGCACATAATACCATGCTATTAGGTTTACCCAAACCTCTGCCAGCTGACACTGGGCGACAGGCAGCATACTGTCTTGAAGAATCACCACAACCACTGATGCTCACACTCACACTTACAGTCAGTTCATAATCATTAATTAACCTCCCCAGGATACACATAATGCTGAATCTAACTAGGGCATCAAAGCAGAATTGCTGTCACCTGGGACAACCCGATGGCTGATAAGGGTGTTTACCACATCGGTCTATAATACCCGTAGCAGCAGAGTCCCTGGTTTGACTATAGGCTTTCCTGAGATTTTTGTCTGAATAAAGCAAATAGAAAAACAAATAAATAAACCTTGCTGTGTCTGTGAGGACTCACCTGGCTTTGGAGCACAGATGGATGCGAGTTAAGGGGGAAGCGAGCCGTAGAGCTGGCTGGTGGTGCCTGAAGGCTGACAGCAGTTTTATGTTGCAGTCTGACACCATCATTGCCTTCAACACAGTCGAAGTTGCTCTTCCACACCATTACCTGTATAGAAAATATACATTTATTCCAAAATAAGATAACAAAAGTCTAAGTCTGGTTATATGAAGTTCAGAATTTAGGCTTGGTTAGAAGAACTGACTATCACCTGTTCATCCGAGCCTCCAGAAGAGAAGTATTCGCCTGTCCTAGAGAAGGCCACGCAGGTGGCTGAACCCTGGGGTGAAACAAAGAGATGGAGAATTAAGGTGATAATACAATAAAATCTAATCCTAATTGACCTCATCTATAGTTTTCTTATCTTTCTAACAAGGACAATAATCCTCAACCTTCTTATCACCAAGAAATATTAAGTCCCCCCCAAAATTGGTCAAAAACATGAAATAATTAGCACAGAAAATCTGTGTTAAATCTCACTATGCATCTTAAAATTATCTATCAGATCCCTGATTAGTGAACTGAAAGGTTTATTAATCAGCATCTAATTTGGCTTGATAAGGTCAACTTTTTTTCTAGTTCAAATGAGAAACATTAGCTTGCTTCAGGTTCTGAGCTGAAAGCATTTGCTGCTTGTATTTGTTTTATGAGATAAACGAATGCATTTGGCAACCTTTACAGAGTGGTGATGAGCATTTTATCAATTACAGAAATTTTAACAAGTTAATTGAGGTTACTTACTTATCATATATAACAAAAAATACAATAAAAGAAAAAATTGCAATGACAAAACAATTCCTGTGAAAATGACGCGGTTTACAGCTTGCCTTCAGCCCATTCATTATTTATTACGCGTAGTAACTTTGAATAGTATGAATATTAAATGTTTCTCTTTAGCCAAGAAACGTAGCTGCAGTTACAGTGTAGGTGTTAATGTAAACATGGAGGGTGTAAATACAACATAGTTTAACACAACACATATCACATAAATATATATAGGAATAGATTCACACTTGACTAAGTTCCATGTAACAAACAATGACAAGAGCTGGAGACAGTTAAGTGGGTTTTTTTTGTCTCCAAATTCTCATAACACATATTTAAACAAATTGAGTAAACACAATTATGCTGAGAACAGAAGCTCCTGAGAGCATGTATGTGTGTGTGAGTGGGTGTGTGTGGGTGTGTGTGGAGGAGGGAGTGGGTGTGTGGGGCTGCAGCAGAGCAATCAATAACAAAAAGCAGAGACTCTGGTGGGGTGAGGTCATACATGGTCAGAGCCAAATAGGCTCACCTGGGGATGTCAGGACTTTGGCACCCTTTGTGTGCATTCATGTGTGCGTGTATGAACCTGGAACATCATCAGGATGTAGGTCTTAAAACTCAGAAATCACTCTGTGTAAGTTTATCCTTTTTTTCCACCTCATGATGCAGAATGGGGTCAACAATTACAGCCTGAGCCCTCTGACTGTGTTCAAAGAGAGGATGGAGCAAAGAACAAACAAAAGACTGGAAAAGAAACAACAAGGGAGACTGCTAAGAAGAAGAAGAAAAAAAAAGAGCTGTATCCTGTGGCTGGCACCCAGACAGGATGGTTTGGGTGAGGAATGGTTTCCCAGAAGCACCTGAGAGAAGCAGACAGTGTCACTATGGTAACGCGACGGCCTGACAGACAGCATGTTCTGTCTCTGCTGTGACTAATGCCTGCTGCCAGGCTGGCACTTGCCATGGACACACACACACACACACACACACACACACACACATATACAGAGCAATGAACCCAACTGGCACATTTTATGCCCTGATAAATGAACAGAGGTTGCACAAACCAGACAGGCCCCATATGGTGCTCCCCATAAAGGAATGAAAATGATTACATACTTTTACTGTTTTCTATTGTAAATTACTATTTCTCTAAAATCTCCCTCTAGGCGCAGTTATATACACATTATATTTTTGTATCACTTATCCACATGGAATACTGTCTTTATAGTTGATGCTGCTTTAAAGCTGTAATGATACAGTCTTGCTAGGCTTTTATAAAATTATTATCCACAAGCATGAACAAAAATGTCTGAATATCTCTCATTAGGATTATTTTCACAGAAAGAATAATAAAGAGCACAAACCAGTGCACTGCTTGATGTTTTATATGTCCAAATTGGCAAGAATGGGAGAAGTGCACCCTGACACATCTGGTCTAAAGATATCTAAATATGCATTTTGTGTAGTTTTTCATTAAATTCTTGTCAACATACATTACACATTTTGCACCCAGAAGCATGTTGTTCACAGATCGTAGGATGTTTATAGTAAAATATGAGCATTATAATAAGCCCACAGTACGATTTACTGATTTACTGTTTCACACCACAATTCATTGTCTGTAATCTGAAAGCCAAAAAAACATACTGAATGCAAACATGCATTTTCTTAAACAAATTTGAAACATACATTGTTTAATTAATAGAAAAATTAATGTAAGTTAACTCTGAGTAATAACAGCCATTTGAATTTCAGGCTTTAGCCAGAGTATCAAGCCTCGGTAAAGATAGCAGATTGAGAGAAAAGAGCCAATATCATGTAGGCCTGGGTAAGATTATCAATATTTACTGATATCTGCTGAAATAAAGCATTTCATTGTGTATTTCATAGACTTTACAGCTATATCATCCAGCCCAATAGCTCATAGACCCCATGGAACCACTTGTCAGGATCGGCTAATGGAAAAAGGAGTACAAATAGCCTGGTTCAAATTAAGGAGCACAGTCACATGTGCTGATTAACAGTGACTGTTGATCAATAAGACAATTGGTTTATGTCTGCAATTATCCATAGTTAGTCTGATTGCGGGCTGCAAGGTGGGGCAGCTGGTAGCACTGTTGCCTCGCAGCAAGAAGGTCACCGNAGGACCAGGATTGGACACCCCTGGCCTAGGCTATAAGAAGATTGTTAACACCCTGAAATTGAGTAGTATTGCGTGTTGAGTTATTTTGAGGAGACAGTAAATTTACACTGTTATACAAGCTGTACACTGACGACTTTATATTGTAGCAACATGTCATTTCTTCAGTGTCGTCCCAGGAAAAGATAGAATAAAATATGTGCAGAAACGTCTCACTTTTGTTACATACTGTATTTGAGTAAAAGCTGAATTTCACAAGTGGTTTGGTTAACAAATGGTTTGGTCTTTTGGGTCCAGCTATTTTCGTGCCAACTTTGTTTAGTCTGAACTCAGCATACAACAAAAACAGGCACTGCGGAAATGTAAGCATTACATGACAAAAGAGCATGCATATGATGCTCATAATTGTCTTTTGTTCATAGCAATTAATTAATAACATATTTAAAATATAGTTTTGCAATTTTGGGGGGGCATCAGGGCCGGAATTTTGGGGACAGTGAGAAAGGGAAGAACTTTTGTTCATTATGAATCCTGCTATTCTGGATTCTGAAGTATAAAGGCAAGGCAGTGGGTGGACCTAGACTTTTAGCACAGTAATCGATAAGAGGGAGAGACAAGGAGGTAGTGTGTGTGTGTGTGTGTGTGTGTGAGATAGAAGACCTTGGCTGTGCCCTTGTTGATGTAAGTAACACTGTAAGAGTCAAAGGGGTTGAAATCCAAACCGTTCCCTGAGGTTCCCCAGCCAGTCTGTGTCACCCTGTCTACTTCATGTGTGTGTGCGTGACATCTCTACGTCTTTTAATATTTAAACATCACTAATGGCAGCACTACTCTGTCTATCTGATTGCTTCTCATTTATCTTTTGATCACAATCTTTCTTTTGGTTCCATCCTTTCAGTAACTTTCATGTGTTTGACTTATTTTTCTCTTCAGCCACAGTTGTGCACGATTCCTTTCTCGAGATTGGATGATTGTAATATTACCTGAAATGGGACAGAACACACCCTTTTTTGGGAAACTCCCAGGTCCTCATATCATTTAAGTCCCATCCTTAGCTATGTTCTTGTATTTTAAACATATTCTCTGAGGTTTTTCTACTTTCTCTCATAGTCCTTTTTCTATCTCTGTGTAGAATTTTGATTTTGCATGAATTATGATGAAAAAATGTTAACACAAATAGAAAGAGCTATTTGGAAATTAATAGAGCAACAAAAAGAAATATGAAAATATGATGCTTACCAGACAAGTTGTGTAGCATCTTTTGTAAGATTTTTTTTTTTTCCTCTGGGGATTTTTTGGTGTTTCTCCACATCTATTTGCGTTCTGTTTTGGTTCATCTATTACTGGCCATATCTTGTAAAAGCTGAAAGTCTCATCTGTTACAATGAGTTGAATTACAAGGAACCACAGGAAATATTGTACCTCACACTTTAATCCAGATAGCTAATCTCTCTAAAGTGTTACTGAATCACATTACAAGACTGGTAGTAAACATATTTTTAATTATAACTGTCTGAATAAATGCTGGAACATTTGGTTAATAATAAGTATAAACAATTAGTACAAATGTAATGATTTGAGTTGTTATAAAGAAAACATTTAAATAAATTTCTCCAGTTTCTTCAATGCAAGGATATGCTGTAATTCCTATTATAAATGGAATATTTTCAGATATTTTTAAACATAACTGACATGTGTTGAATTAATTACATGGTAATGAAAATTATCATTACTCATAGTTTGAATCATTAATGGCACAGATTTCATATCATTTTATATAAATTTGTGAATAAATGCACGCATTTGGGGCACAAATGAGCTAATAACAACGACATGCAGGTGTTGACGAACCCAAGGTTCTGCTGTGATCAAACCGGCAAAATGTAAAAGCAACAAGCGTATCAGATGCAGATTTAATAACAACCTCAAGCCAACTTGTCCAAAAAATGTTAATTGTGCCTTTAGCAATTTGAATGGCATAACCTTGAGTCACTTTCAAAACGATTAATTAAATCATTGCTCACCATGAGCATGCGACACTAATGAAAATTTGGTGACGCATTTTGTTTTGAGCCAAAAGTGTGTATAAACACACATTCACCTCTAGCAAGCTGTCACACAGAGCTAGAAAAAGTCTTCAACTAACAACTACAGTCCACACATCAACATCCATAATCATGTTTCAGCAAAGACAAGGCAGAAACAAAAGGTCCCATCACAACTTCTTTAGCTCCCACTGTTCCTGCTTATTGATAAGACATCAACCTGACCAGCTGGCTGGCAAATGTCTGTAATTACACTCCTCATGTTAACCCACACTTAAGACTGAACACTATAGGTTTCATGATGTGTTCAAGTGTGTCATATGAATGTCTTCTACCCACATTTTAAAACTGTATTATACATGTATTTAGTTGTAGTTTTACAGTTGCACCACAGAAAGTGGCTGTTTAACAGTTTATTAACTTGACTTTTTTCTTGGATCTCTGTACACATCAGTCGGACAAGGCGCAAACAGAGACTCCTACTGAAAAACAGAGGATTATGTTCTATTAAATTACTCTCATGAAATGAACTGGAGAATTGGAGAAGATGCTGCCACAAAATGGACGTAAGAGCCAGTAAGGCTTGATTTCCTTTTTTTTTTTTTTTTGGTAATATAACTGACTTTGGCATCGGTTTACTCTCAGGATATTATCCAAAACCTCTTGTTGTCAAATTAAGTGAAAATGGTATCAAGAAGGAAAAAAGTGTAAAATAGAATAGAAATATTTTAGTATATTGTTAAGCTACAAATTCTAAAAAAAAAAAAATTAAAAAACAAAAAACAAAAAACCACACATTTTAGGACAAGAGAAAATAAACATAACCTACAAGCCACTTGGTAAATGCCAAATAAAAAAGAACCCAACACATCTTAGTATAATGTGCACTGTGAATTTGTATTGACATTTTTACTTTTATTTTGTCAGTGCCTCATTTCAGCACGTCAAAATCACAGTAAGTTGGACATTAATAATATCTGTAGAACACAGCCACATTATTAATATCTATCTATTAATAATAAGGACATTAATAATATCTGTTTGAACACAGCCCACTTCATCACTGCTTGTTTGTTTAGGATTTTCATAATTTATCATCATCTACATTTTAAAAACTTGCCTGTAATGTAGTAACATTTCTCTACATTTTCTTCCTCTTTTTCAAGTGGCCAGAAATGGAGAGGGGGGAAAAAAAAAACTTCCATACCAAACCTCCATATCAAAATGCAGATGTATGAAAAAGCAGGCATTTCTTGCCCTGCATATGAGATATGGATGTAGCTTTGGGCCATACTGTAGACTTCAAAGGAAGGATATGCATGGAGGAAACAAGCTGAGGGGCATCTGCACACGTGTATGTGTCTCTTGAGTTTTCAGCTGGTCAGCACACATGCATGCAAATAGGTGTGCACACTTGTTTTAATTAGTTTGTGCTAATGTGAGCACTTAGATTAGACACATTAAACATATCTGTGTGTATCTGAGTATA
>NW_007577988.1:350354-390961 GCF_000690725.1 Stegastes partitus
TACTCTGCAGAGTACTTAAATATATTTCACATACAGCAGAGTGAAAGTTTTTCCAATCTTTTTCATGCCTCTTATTTAACCTCTGACATCAGTCCTCATCTGACATTATGTCCCACCCAATACTCAGTTTACAGCAGGAGGCAATGAAGCTCCAGGAGATGGTAAACATCTCATCTGTTCATGGGGTCTTTCAAAGACAAATTTTCTTACATATTTAGTTGACGACTTGCTTCCTAAAAAGTTTCGGACTACACTGTGAAAGTCAGCTGTCAGACAGAAGAGCACAGGGACAAATTAACCTAAATTAGCAAAATTCAACCCTGCCAGGTAAGGTCCTCTTGAGGCAGAGTAAACAACACGTTTGTCAGATCCAACAGCAAAACACTTGCATGTTTTCATAGAAAGTACATGCACACAGGTCCACACATCACATAAACACATAAACCTACACACCCACACTGAACAGATGGGGGTCTCTCCCATCTCTAGTTATGCGACTGGAGAGACAATTAGCACTCTGAGTGCTCCCAGCACCAACAGATTGGCGGAGTCACCACTGAGCCAAAAAGAACAGCAACAGAAACCGAGACAAAGTACAGGAGATGACAAATTTGGAGGCGTAAAGAGAGAAGGGGGAAAAAATGCTTTTTTTATCTTGACAAAGAGAAGAGTCTTGGCAAGCGGCTGGAGAAAAATACAGGTGACACAGACAAAAAAGACAGAACGAGAGGCAGGCAAAGTGTGCAGAGGAATAGATAAACAGATGGACCACATGTGGTACTGGCAAGCCACCGATTTCCACGACTAGCCAGCAAGCCAGTCCATCAGCTGTTCAAACAAACAGATACAGTCAGTGAGCCGTCCGGCCAGCTAGTCCAGTCAGCCAAAAGTGAGTACATCAGATGTAGGAGAAAGGGAGGAAGGAGCTGGATGTGGGAAGAAAAGAAGGAAAATGAGGATGATTATGATGGTGCCAGAGTCAGAGAGGTGTGTTGAGGTCTGCGAAAAATACAACAGGATGAAAACTGAGAGAAGGAAGAGAAGAAAAGGAGGAGATGATCCAGAGGAATGGAGGCAGAAACACAGTTCTGTTTCCTTCCAGCAACCCTGAGATGAGTCATCATGAGTGGGTTGCCTGCTCGCCAGGCGAGTACTAAAATACACCACATACAAAAAAGGCATCATACGCACACACACACACACGTACACACTTCAGAGAATCAAACATGGACAGAGGAGATGTCAAACACTCTCACACATAACTGTCCACACTAAACCGTCCACACACACACACACACACACACACACTCACAGGACAAGCAATGCAGACAACAGACTTGACCTATCATGATCATGAACTGAACAGCCAGGCCTGTAGGATATCTAAATAGCATTTGTGTTTCGCGGATGTGTCTGCGTGCATATTTACATGTAGATTTGTGTGTGTGTGTGTGTGTGTGTGTGTGTGTGTACCTGGTGTCCATGCAGTGTATACAGCAGTTTGCCCTCTACGAGGTCCAGTATTTTCATTGTGGAATCGCTGGATGCAGTGATTAGGAAACTGCCAGCTGGGTGGAAAGCCAAACTGTTCACCACACCACTGTGAACTGGAAAACAAATATACACACGGACACACACACAAACACACACACACACCAAGAGGGAGAGAGAGTTAATAACAGGACTTCAACAAAACTTTTGTTACTGTAATTCAACCTGAAATACATCCTTCTGCAAGTTAGTACAAATAGTCACACAAATCCCACATTGCTGAGCAGACACTTTCACTTTCTCTTTCTGTGAAATAAGAATGAACAATTAAAGATTATTCTGATTCACATCAAAATAATCCAACTACATAATCAAATTTTTTATTAATTATGCAATCTAAAACAGATCATCCATCCATTATCTATACACCGCTTAATCCTCACGAGGGTCGCAGGGGGCTGGAGTCTATCCCAGCTGACTCAGGGCGAAGGCAGGAGACACCCTGGACAGGTCGCCAGTCTATCGCAGGGCTACACTTAGAGACAGACAACCAAGCACACTCACATTCACACCTATGGACAATTTAGAATCACCAATTAACCTCATCATGTTTTTGGACCTTGTGGAAGGAAGCCGGAGAACCCGGAGAGAACCCACGCTGCACGGGGAGAACATGTAAACTCCACGCAGAAAGATTTCGGTGCCCCCACCGGGACGTGAACCGGCAACCTTCTTGCTGCGAGGCAAAAGTGCTAACCAACCACCCTGCAGCCCTAAAACAGATCATGAAATACTAAAAAAAATACCTGTCACAATATCCTGGAGGTGAGGTTCTCACCGTTTTCTAACTTTCAGTGCTCTACCTACATTAAAAAAACAAAAACAAACAAAACATATTTAACTTAGAAGATTTGTTTGTTTGATATAAGTTTTCCACTTTGGTGTCCCTCATTTCATAATTCAGAACCTACAGATACGGAAATGTGTTGGACACGCTAAGTTTTCTACTTCACTGGAAAGTCCATTTTTAGTTTGCAGCAGAGGCTTGAAGCTTCAATTTCACAGTGTAAACTGCAAAAATTTAGGCCAAGCAAATTAAGCTCTGAACATAGCTCTACCCTTACAGGACCAAAAAAAACTGCCTTCAGTCCAGATAAGTAGTTAAATTAATAACATAAATCAAGCTAAAATTAGGTAAACTCATTTACTGTAAGTCTGATTCCTTTGTTTTGTGTTTTTGAAGTACATGTTGAGTTTGTTTCCACTGCAGTACAGCTAGACAGGGCCAATGCTCACTAAAACTTGGTTTAAAAAAAAACTAACAAAAAAAAACTTTCTCAGTGGCGGGAGGGTGGCAAGGATGGAAGATTGATTCTTGTCAGATCACATCTTTGGGGCCCTGACAGCCTAAACACTGTGCAGACCAGATTCAAGATGTGGCCTGGTTGCTCATGACGACTCTCGTAGAGGTCAAGGAAACATCATTAAATGTGCTGTTTCATTTGAAAACCCCAAAGTATTAATTTTACTATCATGTAAATTCAAGTGTGAGAGAAAGATTTCACATTTGAGAACCTGAAACCATCACGTTTGGTATTTTTGCTTGAAAAATGACTTAAATGATTATTCAGCTATTAGTTTCACATTGATGCCCCTAAAATAAATTAATCTCGTAAATATTACATAAAAATATTTCAAAAATATATGATTGGTCATACTTACTCAACATACTTCTATACGGTCGTGGGGCATGCTTGTTTTTGTTTTACATTTTTTCTCTCTTTAGCGTTATTTTACAGCAACCCAGATATTGTAAAAAGTTTAATATATTCCTCAAAGGCACTTAAGCAGCACAGATGTTCACCAACACGATTGCAACTGAATTGCACTTCTGCTGTATATCACATCTCTG
This sequence comes from Stegastes partitus, assembly GCF_000690725.1. Taxonomy (NCBI): domain Eukaryota; kingdom Metazoa; phylum Chordata; class Actinopteri; family Pomacentridae; genus Stegastes; species Stegastes partitus. Next base: position 353,758 of record NW_007577988.1, read on the forward strand.
CAGGAACTAAGAAACATCTGGTTCATATCAACACACACTATTATATCAGCTATAGTAGTCTATAGCAACAAATCGCAACTTCCCCAGACTGTCATTATTCTGACATGTGGTGAATGAGTTCTGGACAAAATGAGGACAGAAGCCATTCAACAAGCGATAGGTCCCTCTGCTGGCGTGTAGATGCAAAGACATATACCAAAACACACTGATACCTCTCGCTGTAAAAAGATGCTGAATAGCTGCAAACATACAAAGAGTGGGAGGGTGTATTCTTTAGTGTGGCTCAGGTTCAAACAAGGACAGAGAACAGCTCAGCAAATCAAAAAAACAGCTGAATTAAGTGTATCATAATGAGATGATATGCCTAAAAGACAGTTCGGCACACCTTTCTCCTACTTCAATCTCTTCAAGGACTAAGGTTTTCCAATCAGGCAGCTGAAGCTATATATTATATACATCTACTTGGAAGTATTTATAGTTACTAATAATTTCCATGGATGTCTAACAGTAACCACACCACATTTTAAACACAATTTTACACAGCGAGTGGAAGAGGAGAGGGGAGGGGAGGCGAGGAAGAGAAGCTTTTATCTTCATGGCCAATCTCCTCAGACAGATGTGATTATCCATTATTAGATCTCATGACTGAAATCCATTTAAGAGAGCTGATTAGAACAATCAGCCTGAGTGGCAGACTGACAAGAAGGCATCAACATTTGGTTTCCTGAATATGCAAGAAATCTTTAATCTTGATTATCACACTAATTATGAGCTTTAACGCTGAATTTTACCTTGGTGCTATTTCAGTTATCTGTGGACCACCTCATCTGCATTTAACGGTGAAAAAATAAAGACCCACAATTTAAAGACAGATTAAATAAAGGTTCAATTTAGGTGGGTTGCAGAGTCTGCTGAGAGTAGATGACCAGACTTTGTTTTCCATTTAAGCCTTTGAGACTAGGAAAAGAACCATACATCCAAAACAAATACAAATTCTTACATGTGGTGTTTAAAAGCATCTATTAGTACAACAGCTAAGAAGTTTTGTTAAAGATTAAAGTCTCCTGAGATGACGATCAGAGACTGAGGGTGTGATGTTTGCAGCTGGAACACTGAACTACGGATGAGTTCACAGAAATCCTGCAATATGTCCTTAGGACTGAGGTGGTTGTAAAAATTTAAAAAGTGCTAATAGTCAAGTCGCACCACTCAGCAGCCATCTTGGTAACGGTAATTATTTTAGGGTAAGACTAGTCCCCTAATTAAATGAATGAGGAGGGAGCCATACCTGCCATTTTAATGACATTGAACATGCATGTGTAGAATCATCAATCAAATCAGATTTTTTTTTTAATAACTTAAAAGTATGGGTTTAGAAAACATTTTGAGTGGCCAGTCTCTCCCTTGTAATGTTTCAGAAGAATTAATACTAAAAATTATTCTGATGCAATGGTTATGTCTAGATTAGATGCTACTTGTGGTTTTTGCTCCATTAAAGGATCATGATCTTAATATTACTTTTATGCAGGTGTTTGAGGAGTGTTTACCTTGATAGTGCTGTAGCATCTTATGGGATCTGATGTCCCAAACCTTGACAGAGTTGTCGGTGCTAGCTGCAGCAATGCACGTTCCACTGGGATGAAAGTCCACACAGTTTGCATAACTTGGAAGAAATAAAAAAAAATTAAAAATTAAAAAACAAAAACACAAAAAACACAATATTATTCTGGAAGGTTAATCAAGATTTAAAAGGCTTAAAAACTTAAGACATTAGTGCCAAACACCTCCTACACAAACATTTTATGAATACCATTTTCTCTTCAATTTAATTAGAATCAAAAACACTTGATATCTAAAGCTCTTAGCTGGTGCTACACAGGAAGCATGTAATGACTGAGTAACTGCTGAGTGCCTTCAGAGTACAGCAACAATAACAGAGCAGCACATGGCTATTGGATCAAACGTCATATTCTTCACTTGTCATTGCTGCGATATAAGTAAACATGCAAGTCTCGTTTCTGATGTTACCAAAATACCAGCATAACAACTGACAAAAAACATACGAATCCTGCTTGTTCCTCCCACACACATCGAGACATTTCCTATGAGATGCTTCCTCCTTCTCCCCCCTCCTCCCAATGCATCATTCTGGTCCCAAGTGCTCACCCAGCATGTTCATAGAAAGAATGAATGCACTCTCTGCTGTTCTTGTCCCACAGTTTTATTGTCTTATCATCACTGGATGATGCAATCAACCGGTCATCTGGAGAAAACCTGCAAATAAAGTATTTAAAACTGTAATCAAAAATATGTTAAACACTAAATAGATAAAGGGGAAAACAAAGGAGAAAAAATTTAAAAGTAATACTTAAGTGGAAATACAACAAACACAATTACAAGTACAAATACCTGCATTAGAAATAATATTTAACTGCAAAAGTTGCATGGTACACAATATTATACAATGATAAATGCATGTGTGTCTCATACTTGGCACAGCGGACCCAGTTGATGTGCTGGTTCAGAGAGAAGAGGAACTTTTGCCTGTGGACGGTCCATACTTTGATGGTCTTGTCATCTGAAGCAGTTACCAGAGTATGTCCGTCACCAGAAAAGTTAACACTGCGCACGGTTGCAGTGTGAGCTCTGAATGACGTTGACTCAGCCTTCCTGTACATACAAGACAATACAAAAATGCAAAATAAACAAATAAAACCCAGTGGGGGTTCAGTAATGTGTGCTTTCCTTTGTGCTGGTAGAGGAACGAGATCAACTATGTTTAACAGAACTTGTTTTGTTGCCTTTATGAGTCATCGTCAGTGTCCTCTGTGGGAGTTTTATGGTGAAACACAATCAGAGTAAGAGAAAACAGAGAAAAATACTGCACAAAAAAAGTGATACTTCAAAACCTACATGCTGGGCACCCAGAGACGTACAGTCTTGTCCCTGGAGGCGGAGGCCACCAGGTGGCCGGAGGGAGAAAAGTGAACTGAAGTGACAGCATCTTTGTGTCCATCTAACCGATACGCTCGCATCTGAGGCTTCATGTTCCAGATCATAACACAAGAGTCCATGGAGCCCGTGGCTGGAAGAAGATGGAGTACAGAGTAGTGGAGTAAGAATATTGTGGATGGCCACAGAGGGCACAGAAAATGTAAAAAAAAAAAAAAAAAAAAAAAAACAAAGACAACAGATTGAGCTACAGACAAACAAACAGAAAAAAGAGCAGTGGCAGTTACCGATCTGTTTCATGTTGCAGCTGAAGTCCACACTTGTCACAGTGTCTCTGTGACCCTTGAAATGTCTCTCTAGGGTTGGATCAGACTATGTGGACAAAGAGAAAGAGACAGATGTGAAAACTTGATATTACACTGCAATGACTAACTGTCATGACAAAGTAGATAAGAAAAACAAATCTTCAAACATAACATCATTTGGTATTAATTATTAGGAGCTTTACACTGAATAACTGCTAATGTGCTTCATCAGGGCTGTGTGGGTGTGTGATGTGACTGACAATGGCCTGGCAACATAAGCAAACCACCCCACAATTATCACACACAGCTAAAGACTGATGATATCCTCTGCAATGACTCAAGAGTTTGTACAGATGACTGTGTGCAATACAGTTTGGAAGCAAATAGCTCAGGATAATTCTTTGACTGTAAAGTATGCATTCTGATCATAATCACTAAATGCCAATGAGAAACCATCTACTTGCGTGATGTCACCAAATTTATCAGGACATTCTTTTCCCTCAAGACATTTAGACATGACACAAACACGAACAAAAAAGGTGTTGCAGTGAAACTGGTGGTGGGCGAACTCCTTGTAGTCGTCTTAGTTTCAGTGTCCTAGTGTTGGCTCACTGTCATGGCTACTCTGAAACTTAAATGCAATTGTTAATGTTATTAGAAACCTTTTTTCAGCTATGACAAGTCAAAGTGTCTGCTGTGAAAAACACCCACTGTTTGTGACACATCTCATTCCAAAACCATGGGCAGTAATATGATACCATAACCGCCTCTGCTCTTCTGGGAAAGCTACTCACCCAATTTTGTGCTAATTCATGAAAAACAGCTTCTAACCTCACAAATACACAATACTGTGTGACTTCTGTGGATGAACAGATAAAGAAAATTAAGCTGTATTGCAACTGTAAACCTTTCAACTAACTTGTATGACATCACAGTTTCTTGTAATAGGCATTGGCAAAATTGGTGATCCCATCAGATTTAGAAATGGCCACAACTTTAGGTTCACGATATCTTTGCCACTCATAAGTTATGACTTTTTGTATATTTTTAAGGAATGTTTAGCTCATGTCTTGGTATTGCACAACATTGTGAAACAGTTACTTTGCATTTACTGTACTGTATGTGACGAATAAATCTCCTGAATCATGAATCAAATTCTTACCCCTGGCAAGCAGAAATCTTGAAATTTGCAGCCCTGCACTTGCATTATATAACAAAAAATTTGCTAGTAAATCCGGTCAGCTGATGTTAATTGTGTGAGCTATACTTATTGTTGGGTAGTTTAATGTAAAACAGCACATCATGGTGTGTTTTATATGCAGAAATCTTTACTTTGTAAAGTGCATACTTAAGCTGTCAAGTAAATGTAGTGGAGTGAAGTATATTATGAAATGGGATAAAATATTCAAGTGAAGTATGATCACGTTGAAACTGTACTCAAGTACAGTATTAAATAAATTTAGCCTCTGAGTATAACACTCGTTATCACTATGCAAATTAGTGTGTTTTGTGCTTTAAAAAAAGAAGGGAAAAAAATAAGTCTGGTGTTGTAATAACTAAAGCCGCAGGGCGGCGTTGTTTCACCGTATGCTTATTCCTAGACTCATTCCTTTTTTGTTTTTTTGTTGTTGTTTTTTGTGGGGGGGCAATGGTTTATTGTGTAATAGATAAGTACAGATGTTGTATGTTTTGTTTTTGTCCCCAGTCCACAATTTTATTTTATTTTTTTTAATATTAAGGAAACGTGTTTTTATCAAATTTTAACCCCGTGTTTCGCCTGGCAGGCAGGAATTCCTTATTTGCGCTACCACCATTACGCTTCACCAGTCAAATTACCTATTATTAAATCAGAATGTTGGAAATACTATGACGATTTAATGTGGTAAAGGTGGGGCTCTGGGTTTCTAAAGCGTGTGCGTAGGACTGTGGGCTCTGACTTGAAAAGAAGCGCTGCCTGACAGGCTAAACTCCGGGCGGTTTGCCAACGAGGCAACAACCGTTCAGGATGAGTTACCAAGGAGACGGGCGCCGTGTTACTCGTCGCCGCTAGCCGTTAGCTTCGGGGATAGACCAGAGTTTCGGTGCCGCATGTTCTGCTTCAGGAGGACGCCTGTGTCATGGCTGAGCTCCATATTATAGGACAGATCGTTGGGGCCAGTGGTTTCCCGGAAAACAGCCTATTTTGCAAATGGGGAGTTCATACGGGAGGAGCATGGCGTCTCCTGTCCGGGCTGAAGGAGGGTCAGACTCAGGTGGATATCCCCCAAACCGGAGACATTGCCTACTGGAGTCACCCGATTGATCTGCACTACGCGACCAAGGGGCTTCAAGGCTGGCCCAAGCTTCACCTCCAAGTGTGGCACCAGGATTCTTTCGGACGCTGCCAGCTGTACGGATACGGCTTCTGCCACGTCCCCTCTAGCCCCGGTCACCATCGGATAAGCTGTGCGACCTGGAGGCCGCTCGGCTCCTGGCAAGAGCAGCTAGCGCAAATGTTTGTCGGCGGAGGTCCCCAGCTCCGCAGCCCAGATCTCATATACAGCGGGGCGGATAGATACAGGCTACACACGGAGGCCATGGGGACTGTGGAGCTGGAGCTCGGCCTTATAATGAGACACTTTGACAAATATGGCGTCGAGAGCTAAGACGTTGAAAACAGAAAAGAAAAAGAAATTAGGGAAATTGTGACTGTTTACATGTTGTGCAGGCCTTGCATTTCCTTGTTAACTTGTTTTTACTGCAGTTCTGTACATTTTTAAAGTACTTTTTACAAACTAGGAAACCCCTCTATGTAAATAAAGAACACAACAGTCTTCACGAAGTTGGTTTCTTGATGATGTGTACTACAACACTCACGGTTATGCCTCAAATTTTTGAAATCTCCATAAATGTGTATCCAATATAATAAATACTTTTACTTGCTTTTGAATTATGTTCTTGAAAATCTTTGACAATTATAAGTTATAAAGTTATTTTCTAATAACTTTGAGTTTTGACATTAATAATCATGAATATAGAGAAAACTGTGCTAATGTTGTTTCATTGATCAAACACTGAACAAAGTGATTCACGCTGCTGAGTGTGTTTAACGAGCTCCATAAAAGATTATCTATGTGGACCACCGGTTTGCAGTATTGCAGAAAGCAATGATAGCTTCATATGTAAATGCACCAACAGTCTAATAACTGGCTACAGCGAGAATACATTTTTTAAAAGCAACCCAAATGCACTTTTGGCACGTGTGCATTTTAAATCAGATCAAGTTTATTGTCATTTCTCTGTACATACACAGTAGTACAGGCAAGATGAGAGAGCGTTTCTTCACGATTCAACAACTTAAAGCAATTTAAATAAAGACTTGGAACATTTAACATATAACTAACTTCTCAATTTAGCACCATAAATTGTACATCTTGCATGCCAAATCTGACTGAAACACTAGAATATTGATGGTCAAACAATGCATTCAACCTGGAGCCACAACATAATTGTGCTACATAAACAACAAAATGATTCCATAAAACATGCTCAATAGCACAGTTTGCAGCAACCTAAATTACCATAACTTATGTGAATACATATCTACTGCTGTAAACATACAGTCTGGTCCATAAATATTTGGACCTTGACACAATTTTCAGCATTTCGGGTCTGTATACCACCACACTGGATTTGAAATGAAACAATAAAAATGTGCTTGAAGTGCAGACTTTCAGCTTTAATTTGAGGGTATTTACATCCAAAATCAGGTAAAAGGTGTAAGGATTATTATATGTGTCCTCCACCTTTTTAAGTGACCAAAAGTAATTGGACAATTGGCTTCTCAGCTGTTCCATAGCCAGGTGTGTGTTATTCCCTTGTTATTTCAATCACAAGGAGTAGCTGGGAGGTCTCAAGTTCGTTTCAAGTGTTTAGTTTGCACCTGGAATCTGGTGATGTCAATTCTCAATATGAAGTCCAAAGAGCTGTCACTATTAGTAAAGCAAGTCATCACTAGGCTGAAAAATCCAAAGAAACCCATCAGAAAGATTGCAGTAACATTAGGTGTGGCCAAATCAACGGTTTGGTACATTCTTAAAAAGAAACAATGCACTGGTGAGCACAGCAACCCCAAAACCAAGGAAAACAAATGTGGTGGATGTCATAACAATCCTTTCCTTGGTCAAGAAAACTCTCTTCAAAACAGTTGGTCAGATCAAGAACAGTGTTCAAAAGGTAGGCATATCTGTGTCAAAGTCAACAATTAAGAGAAGACTTGATCAGAGTGAATACAGAGGGTTCACCACATGGTGTAAACCATCGGTGAGCCTCAAAAACAGGAAAGCCAGATTAGAGTTAGCAAAAAAAACAAACAAAAAAAAACATCTAAAAGAGCCTGTGCAGTTGTGGAACAACAGATGAGACAAAGATCAACTTGCACCAGAATGATGGGAAGAGAAGGGAAGGAACCGCTCAAGATCCAAACATAGCACCCCATCAGTGAAGCATGATGGTGGGAGTGCAATAGCGTGGGTATGTTTGGCTGCCAGTAGAACTGGTTCTTTTATATTTATTGATGATGTGACTGCTGACAAAAGCAGCAGGATAAATTCTGAAGTGTTTCAGGCAACAATACTATCTGCTCATTATCAGCCAAATGCTTCAGAACTCATTGGACGGAGCTTCCCGGTGCAGATGGACAATAACTTGAAGAATACTGCAAAAGCAAAGAGTTTTTTAAGGCAAAGAAACGGAATGTTCTGCAATGGCCAAGTCAGTTTCCTGAGCTGAATCCAATTGAGCATGCGTTTCACTTGCTGAAGACAAAACTGAAGTAAAAATGTAAGAACAAGCATGAAGTGAAGACAGCAGCAGTAAAGGCCTGAGAGCGCATCACCAGAGACAAAACCAAGCGTGTAGTAATGGCTAGAGGTTTGAGACTTCAGTCTGTCATTGACTGCAAAGGATTCACAACCAAATATTAAAAGTGACAATTTGATTCATGATTATGTTAATTTGTCCAATTACTTTTGATCACTTAAACAGGTGGAGGGCACATATAAGATGTGTTGTAATTCCTACAACGTTCACCTGATTTGGATGATACCCCCCAAATTAAAGCTGAAAGTCTGCATTGAAGGCATATCTTGATTGTTTCATTTTAAGTCCACTGTGGTGGTGTACAGAGTCAACATGCTGAAAATTGTGTCAGTGTCCAAAAATGTACAGACCTGACTGAACGGTGGAAGTAAAAAGAACACTGCTTTTCCACGTGAGCAAGGGTTCCTGTCTCAGCAGCACTGACATTGGTTGTTCTGTAAACTTTAAAAATGTGACTAACCTTGAGCATGTACTGTACTTTCATATGCTCGTATTTATCAATTTATTTCAAAACACTATCTGCAATAACTTCTTCACCATGTCACTCTGACAAGAGCAACAAGAAGTGTGAACTAACTTCAACACTGCTACAATTCAGGGTCGAACATTGTAGTTTTTACTCCACTACATATATTATTATCTTTATTTAGTATAACAATATAAATAAAATACAATAAGGTAAGATGCAATATTATAGATTAAGATAAAATTGTACTAAATCAAAGGAGGAGATTCACAAGCAACACAGCAGAACAAGTGTTAGTTCAAACACCTCCACCAGCACTCACTTTACATTTATGAACATAATATGCATCAATAAATATCACTCCAACAAAATACCATTCTGCTTCATGAGTACTTCCACTTTTAGTACTTCAAATACATCTTGTTGCCAACACGTTCGTCTTTTCAACAATACATTTAAATGCATGACTACCAGTCATAACAGATACTTTCGACACTGTGGTATTTGTACCTTCTTTTAACTACATGATCTCAGCGCTTCTTCTCCTCCTAGCAACAAATGTACAATTTATACTTGTCACGGTAAAACTGGGGTTAACGAAGCTGAGGACAAAGTACCCAGATCTTATCAAAAATAGTCACGAATCAGTGCATATATCAACTTTTAAGGTGTCGCCAAGAAGCCGAACTTAAACTACGAATAAGAAACGAACTTCATGACAGTGGCTAAAGTAACAAGTCCCATACTGCTAATACTCACCAGTGCAGAAGTCATTTTCCCTGATAACGGAGACAAACAGCAGGTAAACGCGACGTCCCGCTGTTCTAAGCGTTACAACCGAAATATAACCGTGCTTTGTTACGGTGTTAGGACCAACTGGTTATCGTCCCGTTTAGCTCACCGGCTGGCTAACGTTAGCTAACAGCTAGCTGGTAGTTGCTGACAACAACAAAGTTTAGTTTACGCGCCGCTATTGGGCGCTGAGCAGCTGCTCAGGCTTCTTAAAGGGGAAGTCGGGCCGCTAACCGCGTCTCTGTCGACAAAAACTACCAATAAACAGTGATAATGTTGTACAAAAACTAACAAATAAAATGTGTGCATGGTTAAAAATGCAGGCACACATTAATAATGTGATTATAATGCACATACACAGTAAATGAGAGATTATAAATACCGAGTCGTTTGAAAGTTTAGTAACATAAGGTGGCCACCAGATGTCAGCAGTGCATTAGAGTTTTATAGCAAATGTATGCACCAAGTCTTAAAGGGTTTTTGCTGTAGCCTCCATCTACACCTGGTCCTAAACACAAGCTATGCTCCTAAAGGTAAACCAAGGTTGTTTTCATGCAAGAATGAGCTGTGTAGAGTATAATGGAAAATAAGTGCATTTTTTCTTAAGTCATTATAAATATGAGGCACTTGTTTTTTACTTGAGAATGCCAACTTTTAGTTTACTAACTTGGGAAATGTTGTAGTTTCTTACTCGAGTACATGTATTTTGCAGCTGCCTGTCAAACGTTCACTGTGAAGCAGTTTAAATTGGCTCATTAAAATGCAGCTTATGTGTAAAGCATCAACAGTTAAAGTCTGACAAGAGCTACTCAGCAGATAGTTAAACTTTTAATACTTTAGTTTTTCTGTTAGTGCTTCTCATGTGAATGCGAGGCATAACCGTTTTGTGTTACTGCTACTTTTATTTAATCAAAACCTCCAGATATTTCTTCCACTATTAAAACATTTTTGCACTAAAAAAACATAAATTCTAAAATATCCACGCTTGAGTGCTTACATCTTTGTAAATAGTTTGTATCACCATGGTCAGATTAGTCTACGAGGCAGAAAGAAGCTGCTGAGCCCCAACAGGCAGGAGGCAGGTATTTTCATTTGTCAGTTAGAAAATCAATGGTGGCTCTGTTTCATCCAAATGGCCCCATAATGTATTTTTATTATTTAGACCTATGCATTTCCTATTGTAACATGTTATAGTGTCTTCTGTAGAAAAATTACATTGCAGAAGGACCTGAAGTAATAAAGCACAAAATCATACTCCAGGTTCTTTACCATGTCAGTTTATGGCTATGCCTTCCAGTTTTTAATAGCGTTTCACAAAGCAGCTGAGCCTGGACGGTTGTGGGATGCTGGGACACCTGGCTGCAGTGCCTGGCTGGTAATTCAGTCCACCATAGTGAAGGCACTGGTTATCTCATCGAATGCAGGTCAGATCACGTCATTTCACCAGGAGTGTACACATCGTTTGTTTTCTAACATACTGTCTGCCGTAACTGACCACTAAAATGAAAATAAACAAATCCTGATTTAACTAATTAGTTTGATATTTCAGTGATAATTCATTCAAGACTTAACCCTGTTGACCTGTTCAAACCCTTTTAATGACTAAATTCTCTGCTGGGAATTTTAGCCGCAAGGTTGCTTTGTCAGATGGCCAACAATTCATACCACAAATACAATAATTCCTCCTCCTTTAACCTCGTACTTGTACAGCATTACCACCTGTAATCATGTTGCTTTCGTATTATTTTCAAAGTATATAGTCATGTTTCTGGTTTAAGAATCAGAAAAACAGGCCATGTGAAAATGGAAGGTACATGTATGTCAGACATTTAATATATTGTTGTATTCAAATTTATTTTCAAAACCTGCTACATTTGTTTAAATGTGAGGCATTCTCTTCTGCTGAAACAATGTTTGCTTATTTTTATTCCTCTTACAAAACTGTATTCAGTATGAGTCAAACATCACATTCCTCATTTACTCAACCCAAGAATTCCCCAATATATTGTAGTATAAACAGAGAGTGGTTTTGATTCATTTAAATTCCTTCTTACGAGAAACTAAAGCATTAAAAGACGCAAATTCCTTCCTCTTCAACTCTCACATTTATTTAATTGCAGTGAAGTAGGCTCCATATACTCTGTATTAGACACACCCAGGTTTATATTCGCTGTTAAGTTGTTCACTTTAATACTACACTACACTCTACATATTGCACAAGATCATGCAGTGCATTTAATCGGTATGTTGTTTTTCTTTGGGGAAACACTATCATCAGGTGACGGGAAAGATGCACATTTCTCAACACGTGTAAAACCCTTTGTTTCCAGTAGATGTTGACTGGGAGGAGGATGAAGGAGGAACAGGTGCATGAACTGGAATCCTTCCAACCACAGCGCATTTTTCATTAGTCATTTCATTATAAGGATACCAGTGACACCCAGGTTATTACAGGTACATCTCTGTTATGCAGTGCACAACCTCAGCTGTACTTTAAGGTTACAATAACGCAAATAATAATAACAACAAGAATTCATTTTATTTGAATAGTGCTTTTCAAGAACTCAAAGACGCTTCACAGGATAAAAGCAAAAAAGCAATAAAAGCAATAAACAATAAGCAACAAATACAAAGGTAGACAATATAGAAATACAGCAAGCAGAAAAAAAGAAAAAAATAACTCAATAATCAGACTTTCTCATGTGTTTGAAAACTCAACACGTCCAAAAGTTTCAATGTCCAAAGGAAGCAGGATGTAGTTCATAGAAAATAATCTGGGCTTGGTCCACAGACACAATTTCCTTTTCAGTAAGAGAGGTGGTTTTTCATGTAAATGTTTACCTATTGGCATTCTAACGTCATTTATGGTTCCCATACTTAGACCTACAAAAGGCTCTAATCTTATCTTTGCATACTGTCTAATTTCACCAGGGTTTATGGTTTTTATGTTGCTAAGAACAGTCATAAATGCTCATTTTGTTTGCCTCAGTGTACCAAGAATATTAATTTGTTAATTTATTAATTTATATTTGTCAGACGTCAGTTACACTACATTACAAAAATCAGAAAATGCAAAGGAGACATGACAGTTTAAATTGAGTTGTTTTGATAGATTTCAGGTGACCTGACCAAACATTAGAATTTGTAGTTGCTGTAGTTTGCTTGTTTGTTCAAATTTTGACATTGAATATTGGCCTACTTTTCCAATGCATCCAGTCTCTGCTGAGCTACAAAATCTTTGCACTGTATGTTTATCACTAATGTTTTATTCAGTGTCCATCCATCCATTATCTATACACTGCTTAATCCTAGGGTTGCGGTGGGCTGGAGTCTATCCTAGCTGACTTAGGGTGAAGGCAGGGGACACCCTGGACAGGTCACCAGTCTATCACAGGGTTACACTTAGAGACAGACAACCAAGCACACTCACATTCACACCTACAGTCAATTTAGAATCACCAATTAACCTCAGCATGTTTTTGGACTGTGTGGGAGGAAGCCCACGGGAAGAACATGTGAACTCCACGTAGAAAGATCCCAGGTGTCCTCACCGGAACGCGAACCTGCGACCTTCTTGCTGCGAGGCAATGGTGCTAACCACCGAGCCACCTTGCAGCCCTTTTATTCAGTGTTATTTATTAAATTAGATTTTGGCTATCTGTTTACCCGTGTCTCCATTTTTTTATGGTAAGCTAGGCGATGTCACAGTGTCTCTGCAGAGAAGACAGAAATAAAAATGATTTTTAACCTTGATCTGACCCTTTGTAAGAAAGCAAATAAAGCAAATTTGCAAAACTGTAAAACTGTAAAACATTATGTCTGTCTAAATGTTGGAATGTGTGTTACTTTTTTAAAACAGTACAATTGGCTTTTTCGTAGATTACATTGGCCTAAAGGTATTAAAATCACTTACTATGTATACTAAGCTAAAATTAAAATACAACTTCATTAAAGCAATTTGCAATTTCCCTGTAAAAGTAGTCATAGGTTCTTTGCTCCCTGGTGTTTTGTTCAACAGGTTCAGAAAATATCCAGAAGGCTACCTTTATTATACCCGGTGAGACTGAGATAATATGTTTGCCTGGCAGTTGAAAATGATTTCATAACAACAGATTATCTCACTGTAAAATAAACAGCGTGCAGCCATGCTGGTCATGCAGATGTCAACTGATGACAGCATGTTCCATGAGAAGTGTGTGGTCTAAAGTCGCACAAAATGCACTATGACAAGATCTGAGTCACACAAACAAGTGTCTTCTTTTTATGGTCACAGAACATATCGTAACAGCATGGACGAAAGCAGCAGATCCATCATGTTTGACTGCTCTTCTGTAACTTACAACAGTCTTTCATACAATATACTGTTTGCGTGCAGAGAAACATTCCACTGCACCCTTCTTCCTCAAGTTTTTAAGGGCACGCCTTAACTCTGTGCACTCCTTTCGAGTGAAACAGCCTCAATAATGGAATTTTGCTCCATTGTTCTGCTGCTTTAAAGCATGTCCACCGCAGCCCTGACAATGCTGGACAAGTGGGGTGGTTTATTTTTAGAGGCATAATCGAAGCAAAGAATTCATGAATGAGGAAATGTGAAGACTTAGGGCTGCACCATTGCATTTGCTGTCTGCCACGATATGGTTTGGTTCAATAGTCCAGTGCAAAAAAGGAACTGTGTCTGAAAACACATATGTACATGTTCCCTATAGACGTTTAGAGCCTGACACACAGACTAGCAGAGTTAAAAACACATTTTTTAAATTGTAACTTGGGTGCATCTAAATAATGCGGGTGTAAATGGTACGTGACGCATACCTAAATGTTCATGCCAGTGTCACCACTGCAAAATGTCATGCCATGCTTTGGTAGCTGCAGCCAACAGTGTTCAGGGTTCACTCAGGGCAAAGAGGAGGCCAAAGCATTGTGTGTCTTGCAAGTGCACTTGCTGTTTATTGTGTATTCTAGTTTTCACTTGTGTAACGACTGCCATGACCTGTAACCTTCTGAACTGTTACATATACAATACTGTGCATTTATTATTAATTAATAGCAGATTTTTCATAAAGTAATAAATAGACAACAAATAGATTGCATATGTTGTTTATTAGGATAATGCCCAAAAACCTAAACGTTTTCTGTGCCTGATCTACCCCCGAGGATACTAATTGTTCTAGAATTGCTCTTAGAAACCACGGTTCATATATCTACAAGGTTAATTACCATTTACAGGTCAAACCAATAAAAACTACTAAAAATCTCCCAGGAGAACCCATGATGGCTAAAGAGCTGAGTTGCCTCCATGTTTTTGCACTCAACACAACTGTCTGTACAGTCCAACAACCATTAAACTGGCTTAGTTGCAGCAACTTACTATTGTGTTAAACAGGAAGTTACAGTCATGAAATAGCTTCATTCATTTTGTGTGAATATAGCTGCAGAATTTGAAAGCACAGGTTTGCATTTCCAGTCTGTGTATTATAGCCATTTGAGGTCAGTGGCAATGTTACATTCTGAATTTTGTGAAAACCAAAGTTGGTTTTTGAATTGGATTTGCAAAAGACAAGTTTGGCCTCAGCAGTGTCTGTTTTTCTCATAACTGGAGGTGATCAAATACAGAATGCTAAAGCAGAAATGCAGTAGCAGTGGAAGTAGCAATTCATTTTGGAGTACAAAATCTAGACTGTGCAGCCATTGTTGCATGGCAGCTTGATGGGAAGAATTTACTAATGTCTTTGTGATGACTGAAGGAACTGAGAAAAAAACACTTGTTGAATTTCCTTAGTGACATACTTGCTTTCAGGCCAAAACATGTGACTGTTCAAATAAGCAACAGCAATCAAGACTACTGCACAGCCAGACAGAGCACTGCAGTGATTAACACTGCCATAAATGGAAATTAAAACCGTATTATATAATTAGTGATAAGCTGGAATGATCTTATTTGTAGAGTAAAGGGTCCTTCTTATTTGAATGATTCCCTTTTACCTACAATTCATGGTGTACAAACAGTGGTGGGAAGAAAGTCAAATCATGATACCATTGTAGTCTGTGATTCCCTCTCACCCAGAATGTTATCAGAAGATTAACAGCATACAGAACTGCAGTATAACCAGCATATGAAAAGGCCTTATACTGATCGTAAAATCAAAGTAAAACGTACATGGTGGCTCTCTTGTGTTAATATGCTGGGCTGTGATGGTTTAGTTGCGTGACAGATTTGTTTATTAGAAGTGGTTTTTATCAGCAGGCCTGCTATCAAAAAAAGGAAGAGTGGCGTGCTACTTGGCCTGCAGGGAGGAAAAGGAACAACTGACCTCATCCAAGAGTCTGCTGCTGTTGGCTGTTAACTGTTCATCAGCTTTCTGTGTCATGCACATACATACAGTTTAAACTGTCAATGTAGCAGTACTATCTGTCTCGAAAACACACAGTGAAGAACTGAACACACAACAGAATGTTTTACTAACTGTGTGTAACAGAGGCCACGAGCTAAAGTGTTCTTGGTTAAACTGTGAATGAAGTGTTTCAGATTTAAAACTTTTCATAGTTTTTAGGGTTTGAACTTTTAGACGCCTTCTGCTCACTAAAATAAAATCAGTCAGGAAATGAAAAGGTGAAGTCTGAGGAGGAAACTCTGGACTAAATGCTACAAAGCCACCGGGCCATCCAGTCCAGCAACCTCTGTGACGGAAAGCCTGACATTTATTGATGGTATGTTACCTTTACACATCCTTGTTCCTGGTCTGGCTTCAGACAGACGAGGACAAAGTCTGTCTCAGATTTTACTGGAGTGAAGGTTGCATGAGGCGGTGCATGTTCAAACAAATGAATGATAACATGATTCCTAAGAAAACTAGTACTACTGCTGCCATAAAGAGTGAATACAAAGACTTAACATAGAACAACAAAAATCAAGGCCGAACATAAAACTGAATTTCTTCTACCTATATCAATTGTGACTACAACTAAAAGCAGATTATGTAAAAAGAGATTCATTTCAAAAATAGTCTCTTTCTCAGAGTTTTAACGGTTTTACCTTCATCTGTACCACGACCTTGTCTGTGCATGGAGGTGTTTCTAACCAAGGACAGGGACGTGAAAGGCCAAACAGGGAAGAATGTCCAGCTGCTGAGTGTGGACACTGGCCAGTCAACATCCAATATCATGTGGAGTCAGTGTGATCCAAAATCTGAAAACTCCTCAGTAACTGATTCATCCTCATCCGCAAGGTTTTTGTCAAAGCAACTGATAATACATTGATAATACATTGCTTTATGTGTCTGTGATTTCTGAATCATTTCCAAAAAGTTCACACAACTATGTGAGTCATATTAATTATTGGGGAAAGAGAAGCTAAGGTGGAACTATTACAATTAATTATTTTACAATTGCTACTTAATTAAAATCAAGAAGTCTGTTATTAGCGCACAGCTAATGTGAAATTTGTGCCGATGGAAGCATAAAATTCACAGTTATGTTTCAAATAATGCCTGTATAATGAAGGGGTATTTACTTGGATTTTTAATTCAGCTTTTTAAGACAAAAAAAACAACTCATCCCTTGTATTCGGCCACAAAATGAATGGTTCTCTTACTATGTCTCAGGAAATTGGATATGTAATTGTAGAGCTGGTAAACAGTGAAACTTGATGTCTTTTTTGTAATGCTGTTCCTTGTATCAGGTTTGAATAAGGCTTTCCAAATCTGCGATGCATCGGCTGTCACACTGTCTCGTTGTAGCATGGAAAAAGCTATTACAGTAGCCATCACTTTACATAGTGAGCTACAGAGAGAGATAATTGTCCCTCATATCTCCAACAATGCAGTCAGGGCGAGGCTCCTTTTGTGGCCTATTAGTACCAGAGAGTTTCATTCCTCTCTGATCTCATGCTCCAGTAAGCCAAAGAGGAAACCTTGGCAGTCATAAAAAGACTGACGATAACCAAACAAAGCTTGTCAGTGTGGTTTCCTGCATGTTGCACCCAATAAAGACTGTAGTTAATTGTATTTCCTTGAAGGACTAGTCAATAAATAATGAGTCAATAAACAAAACAACGAACAAAACAACGAATCATAGTTGTAAATGGGTGTGGGGGATTTGAATAGACTTATCACTTAAGTACTTAGGCATAATATTTCAGGATGACTGAGCAGTGCATACATAGTGTATATTATATATTTGATCAAAGTCAGAAATCCAAATAGAATATTTGTATCTGCAAGGGGTTTTCAAGTCATGTTACCTCTGATGATATGAAACTGCTCACGTTACCCTAAATCCGTTTTCTAAACATAAGCGTCACCAGGAATTAATCCCTCTGTTCCTGCGTCAATGTCTGTTTTGTTCCTTTAACTCAGACAGAAAGTCAAAAATGTGATTTCTTTGGGGATTTTTTTTTTTAGTCAATCCTCGCTTTTGTCGGTTTCGATTAGTCATGTCTCTTGTGATCTTGTGATTTTTTTTCCCACCACAACAAAACCAGTTGTGTAACAGCCAGTGCAATAACCGCTTGTCCGTGACAGTCACTTCCATTACATTTACACAAGGAGGGATCATCGACATTTCCAGGTCCACTCAAAGTCACTTTTGTTGAAACTACATTAGCTGAAGGATTCACTGATACATTGAATAAAGTTGCTTTCTTTTGGGGGGCTTTACTTGGCAAAAACCTCCTCTCAAAACTGATAATGTTGTGTTTTTGTTTTTTTCACTCTTTATAAACATAAAACAAGAACCAAACATCAAAATGAAACATAAACCATTTACCTGTTGTTGTTAAACTCTCTATTCTTAATATATTGCCTAAGAAACAGATCTCAGCTTTAAGCATCAGAATTAGGGAAAAATACAACAGTAGTGGTTATATTAATAAACTTAATCATCATTGTGCAGGGCTGTGCAGTTTAGAAAATAAATGGAGTCTGTGCTGTGAACAGGTACTAGTTCTAAATACAATGGACGTGAATGAGGCTCTTAATCTTAAATAGGGCGTCATCACATGAACTGTGTTAGAGTTC
This sequence comes from Stegastes partitus, assembly GCF_000690725.1. NCBI lineage: Eukaryota > Metazoa > Chordata > Actinopteri > Pomacentridae > Stegastes > Stegastes partitus. The sequence goes on from NW_007577988.1 coordinate 372,147, forward strand.
ATTAAGGTGCAGCAGAGAGGATTTTGAACCTGACATTGAGTCTGGATTATACATAGGTGGTGACGTAAAAATACAGTCAGACTGACTGGACCATCTATGTTTCAATGTGTTCCTTATAATAATTCATAAGCTGTTTGTGTTATCATAATGAGTTTGTGAACATTTAAAGAGAAATACTGAGTGAAGCTAAAAACAAATAGATTTAGTACGATATACAGATGAATTGTCAAACAAGTTAAATGGACAGGAAGTAAGTAAAACTGTATTAGTATAGGCTATAGTAATTTTAAAACTATTACTAGCAGACCCCACCTAAAAGAAAGATTAGAAAGGCAGAAGAAGGAGGAAAGGTGGGACATGGCAAGCAGAAGCAAGAGCAGATATTTACAGACATATTGTGAGGAAGGAGGCTGAGGTGTGGGCCTCCTCCTGAACCTCAGCTACAAAGTCTTTACCTCTGTAGCATGAGACAGAAATCAAGGTCTCTAAAAAAGGCTTGCCTGTAAAGATGAGTTTGTAGAATCCACTTTCAAACAGTCTGAAGATGCAGCAAATGTGAAATGTGAAGTTCGTTCCAGAGGTGCAAAGGTGCAAACACACTTTGTTCTGTAGTTGGAAGAGGTGATGGATAAAAAGCTGAGTGAATTCTAATTCTGTAGACTGGAGAAAATGTATGAATTCATAGTTGGAGATCCTTAGGAGACCATGTTCATCTGATTTTAGGTCATCATAATGAGCATATATGAAGCTGATCAGTGTTAAATAGTGACCATAAAGATAAAACTGAATTACATCTTTATGCTAGACTTTTAGGTATATTAGTGCTTAGTTATAAATACAACAGGGCAGATTTAACTCATAAGCGGTGTGTGTCATCAACGCGAGATTTGTTAACCTCATTGGAGTAAATCAAAGTATGAATGACTGTCTGTGCTGTATGCAGTTACTATGTTGTAAATACAACATGCCTGAATGACCCTCCACATATTTTGACGTAAAATAACAACTGATGCACATCCAACACATTAATTCCACATTTGTTGTAAACGTAATGACACATCACATGTAGAGTGAAAGGATCATTTTACATGCATATGACTGCACACAATTCAAGCATACACATACACTCTTCACCTCTCAGACTTGCTCGAACAGTGAAGAAGTCACATGATAAAATTCCAGGAGGCCCCAAGGACCCGCAGTTATCTGGACCCTGACGGCAGCGGTAAGGAAGATAAGTCAGGCAGTCAGTGTCAAAAACAAGCAAAACATGAGCCTGGATTGAACAACCACAGAACAAGTCTTTCTAGTACAATAACTACTTTTATTAAATCTTTTTGACAAGACTTTCTTTTGTCTTTCTTGTCATTTGACTTTGTTCGGTCCGTGTCTCTGAACAACCTGATATGCCTCCAACAAAGCAACACCTCTATCTACTCTAAATTCTGTGAAGCCTGGAGAGCAGATGGGAATGAAATGATCTCACTTCAATGAAAAGTAATCCCAAAAGATGACACTGCAATCCGAATAAGGGATGTATTGTTTTCAAAACCCAGCTGCAATGAGGGTCACTCTCTGAAAACACACAGGAATGTTTAAAGCTCTGAAAGGTTTAATCAGCTATGACGGGCAGACTCATGATGACATTGATACTCAAAAATTTAATTAATATTAAATACGTTTGCTTTCAAAATACATCCATAGAACATTTGTGACATGCTGTATGCTCTGGTGTGTAATTGGTTGTCGCTATACACTTCATTGCTTTATGTGTAAAAGAGGAAGTGACCTTCAGAAAGAGATAAAGATCACACAGACACTGGCCTTCAATCAGCTGAGCTCTGTGGTTGAAATCACCATGGGGCTCATCACTTCTGCTGCTCTGAAAAACAAATGAAAGAATCAGAAACTGCATTTTAAAATGCAGTTTTAGTCGATCTTAAAGCCAAAGCACAACAAATTTTGTGCCTGATTTCTATCAGCAGCCTTTGGACAGTCATTGTGCACATTTGCTCATTGGGATAAGTGGTTTCAGCTCCAATTATACATTAATTAAAAACACAAAACCTCATGATTCAAGTTACTATTTTACCAGCAGCAGCAGCAAAAGTTTGTTCTTTCATAAAAAGACTGCATACACATCATTATCATTGAAAACAATCACCCATCCATCCATTATCTATACACCACTTAATCCTCACTCGGGTCATGGGGGGGCTGGAGTCTATCCCAACTGACTTAGGGCGAAGGCAGGGGACACCCTGGACAGGTCGCCAGTCTGTCACAGGGCTACACTACACGGAGAACCCAGAGAGAACCCACGCTGCACAGGGAGAACATACACACTCCACGCAGAAAGATCCCGGTGCCCCCACTGGGACGTGAACCAGCGACCTTCTTGCTGCGAGGCAACAGTGCTACAGTGCTACCAACTGCACCACCTGCAGCAAGATTATTGATCTAAATTGATGCCAGCTAATCTTCCACAGGGAAAAAAAAAGCAACAATAGTTCACTCATACCCTTTTTCTAAACGCTTTTTGTTTGTTGAATTCAACCTTAAAAATTTTTTTGGGACTTATTGGTTGTTTTCAGGGCTGCAGGCAAAGATGGCAACCAGTGGAAGAACGGCTGTCACATTATGATCCAGGGTTGGTGCAGCAGATGTTGCTTTTAATGCTATGCTGGTACAATGAGCACACTTCAACTGTGTAGTTTAGAGTGTGTTTGGAGGTTTACAATTTTCCCTGGAAAATGTTCTGTAAACTTCAGTGTATATTCAAAAGAATTAGCATTGGCAGGTGTCAGATTTGTGGACCATTGCTTTGTTTTAGCCTAAATGTGTCATTAAGTAGCTGAAGTTGGTTTGCCCGTTAGCTAACTCAGTTCACCATAAAATCAATACAACCAGCACGTAGAGATGCACGAATTTGGTAAAGGAACTTTGTAAGAACTTGTTTATATCATGTATAAGCTTCAGGATCACATTGATGGACCGTTGTTTTTCATGTCTGTGCTACATACAGATAATCACTTAGGTGCAAAACTTGTGATTTAAAAGGTTTATTCCACTTAAAGTGCTACTTTGTATCGAAGCACTTCTAATTTAAGGTTTATGCTACTTGAATAGTAGTTTGTGTTTCAAGCACTTTCAAGATTTTAGTCCATCCCAAAATACTACTGAGCATCTTAGCACTTAAGGTAAAGATTTATTTCATCTAAGTAGTACTTTTAAACAGATACATTATGGCTTCAAAGGTTTAGTCCAACCTAAATACTACTTTTAGAGTCCAGGTACATAGGAGTTTAAAGGTTTATTCTGCTCAGAATATGACGAGGTGTCCAACTACTTTAAAGTGTTTATTCCACCTAAATGGTACTTGCTAACTAACAAGGAATGGTTTTAAAGGTTTATTCCAACCTAAGCGCTACTTAGTGTCCAGTTACTTATGGTTTTAAAGGCTTTTTCCACTAAACTAGTCATTTCTGTCAAATGACTTATGGTTTCCAGGGTTTATTTTGGTACATGAAGACTACCATAGTTTGGTACGTACACTTTGGCAAGCTACCTAATAACTGTGTTGTTCACCTGAAAACATCAACTGTTTTAATGTTGAATGTTTCCTCATTTAGCGTGTTGATGGTGGTGGTGGTGTTGGGGAACACAACACTGACTAATTAGTTAAGAGAAATAATTTATTCCCCATTAGAGATAAAGTCCAAGATTTACCAAGAAAAGCAAAGCCAGACATATGGTGGCTAATGTCCACTCTTACTTTTACTCTTCAGACTAAATCTTAGTCTAACTTAGCAAGTAAACAATGACTAAATAACTCATGGAACCTTGTATACCTCACTCATCACATAGTTTATGTGAGACAAGACAACCTGTTTTATTTCAGTGTAGGCCGGTTTAGTAAGCACTTGGCATGTTATAAACGCATTACGTACAAACTGAAAACCCGCCGGTGTTACTGGCAATGACTTCTGCTTCCAATACAAGTAAACTCTGGTAACGCTTAAGGGATTATCGGAAGCAACTGTTCACTGAATTAATTTAACTTGGTCACAGATCCTTAATATCTCATACTACCATGATGGAAATGGACTTTTAAGTGAATGTCTTTCTGGTTTCCCACTGTGGGGTTTAAAAGTGGAGCTGAGCTTTGTTACCAAGCAGATAAGCTGACTCATTCAACATTAGAAGTATTTGACTTTTTAAACCCGCAGTGTGAGCTGGCTGTATTTTTTCATTGCTCTTTGCTTTTGTCAGGACCATGAGAGTTTGGCAGTCAGTCAGGAATCAGTGGCCATGGAAATGCAGCTGGTGGAGTCAGATCCCACACGAAGCAAAGACGTCGCTCTCTCTCACATTGTCTTGCAGAACGCTTTCCCACAAGAGTAAAAATGTCTATGAGGCACTGGACCAACAAAGTAGAACAGTGGCCAGCATACTATCATTACAGGTGCAAACTGACGAAAACAACAACGTGACGTGTCCATACAGGGAAGAAGGTGTTACTGACTAGTTGAACTTAACCCAGTTGGACACCTGTGGGAGATTTTGAACGGACGTGTTAAACAGTGCTTCCCCACCACCATCAACATGCTAAATGAGGAAACATGTTTTTCACTCCACTTGTGTCGTTGCTGATTGAAGTCTTTACATTTTTCTGCACTTTCTACCAAACTGCATTGTATATTTTGTCTGTAGCATATGTATATTTTACATATACTATAAACTGCTGGGCCTTACTTTATACATATTTCTTTTTGATAGTTTTATGATTTGCATATATATTGTATTTATGTGCATAGTAGCAGTACACTATATTTAACAGAACGTCTATGAAAATATGCAAGGCACTGCATCTTGAAATGCATTCACTGATACACGTGGGTTTATTTTTGTGTATGTATTTGTGGGTGCGTGTGTGACACATGGTTGAAACTTTAAATATAGCTTCGGAGTCCATTAGCCAGAAGATACTGTGTTAGGTGTGGCTGAGCTCTCTACTGAACCCCACACTCATGATCCTTTTCACTGCTTAAATTCAGAACTGGTTTATAAGAACTGACTGAACCTGGTAAGAAATGCTGACAAATTGCATTAACACAGAGGGAGGTATTAGTATGTGTTTTTTTGGGGGGGGGGTGTTTTGGATTGATTTTGTTGCCATTGCTGTTGGTTTCTCCTGAGCGTGCCTCTCAATATTAATGATTAAAACGGTAAAGTTTTCCCATTTCAAGTCATGTTTAGCGGGACATGCCACCTATACATTAAGATCTGTTACTTATGTAGCATTCAGCCATTAACGAAACATAAGACACAGATGGGTCTAGCAATATGAGAATTATAAAAGTACAACTGTGCTTCTTGCCATTATGCGTTCTTGCATTACCATGATGTAAACTGGAATGCCAAATTTCTTTCTGAATACTCAATGTATGTGCAGTGGGGGTTCCAGATTTGGTATTTATTTTTATGTACACTATAGACCATAATATACAAACACACAACAATGTTTCCATAGTGAAATAGAATCTGCTGCTATTTATTACACTCACAAGTCACGATGGTAACATCCCCGTGGTGACTCGTGTCACGCTGACGTGAAAACCCGTCATACAAACTTACTTGTCACTTAATACATGGATATTGTTTTTATTCTATTAATTTTTTATTTTATTTTTTGGCATTTTATAGTCTATAATCATAACTCTGCTTGGTCTACTGTGTCATGAAAACTAACTGATATCAAGTACTGTGTAGGAGAAAACATCCAATCAATTTCCAATAACTTTTAGCAAATAATTTCAATCATTTCCAATTAAAATATGAACAAAAATGTCACAAAATAATTAGTAGTTTCAATCTTTTTTATGCTTATGCCCTTAGCTGTTTTGCATCTGTGTGTGCAACGTGACCAAAAGCTCTTGTGCAGAGTACAGTGAGGAGTCAACTCAAAAGTGGAAGTATTTACACAAGGCAGTGGCAACATCAATTCTCTGTAACAGCTAAAAAGGCTTCTCACTTCCATTTTCAGAGCTGTTCTGCCTTGTGTGAGGCAACTGTGGGGTTTACAACACCTGCAAAGCTGGGAAACGGTTAAATTAATAACCAGTATATGCAAGATTGTGATTACATTGGTGTAACCTGATATATATAATCACTTTTGAATACACCAGAAGTGATGAAAGAATGATCCACATGTCAGTCGTGTCTGTGTGCATGACAGTGATTCAGTTTAATGTCAGTCACAACACATGAACCTTCTTTAGTAGGTGTGATAAAAGTCTGACCTCAAGCCGCAGGTGTGTCTTTTTTCTGTCTATCTTGTGTCTATCAGAAGAATAAAATAGAATAGTATGCTTTTATTTTTTTCTATTCTATTCTATTCTATTCTTCTATCACCATCTTGACCTCCTTTATGCTCTGGATCTGGGGCTCAGAGCTACATTTACATCATCTCCAACTGATTTTTGAGGACAGTGGGTTAGTAGGCCCACCACACACAGTGTAAGATTTCACCTGATAAAATGACACAATGTGCAATCTGTTGCATTTCATTAAGTGACATTATTCTCTTTGTGTGTTTAAGTCTTCATCATCCCCACATCTTTTCTTAATTAATGTTGAGTTCAGTGGGTCTTCCTTTTCTAAAACAGCAATACACACAACTAATAAATGACCATTATGTTGTAGTTCCTGACCATACGTATGTCAGCAGATAAAGTGACAAACGACTGATTAATTCACTACAGTGATGCCATTGTGTGTTCCAGGAGTCTTTGTCAATGTCCCACTTTCCTCACAAGCACAAACAGGCCAGTTGTTCAGCTGCTCAGATTACTTCAACAGACACCAGTGTTAACACAGAGATTCTGCCTTTTCATGTGCAATTGTTGTGACCCATTTTTAAAGCCTTCAAAAAGTGTTCTATCTCTGAACTATAACTGCATGTGACCAGACAGCTGCCTTTTCATTATGGTAAAATAAGATTGTCTATTAAGGTAGTTAATTCAAGAAATACAACTAGTTCAGTTACAGGCCAACTTAAGAAAATGTGTGTCAGCTTGATCTGAAGAAAGCTGGCCTGTTGCAGTTACTGCTGTGTTACACAAAGAATCAAAAGTTCTGGACAAAAGGTAGTCCACGGTTTGGAAGTGCATTTCTTGTCTTCTTCATAGCTCCTTATCACAACCGCATGCATAGTCAGATTTTTTAAATCAATTTTTATAAAGCACACAAACACAGACTTATTTTCTGTCTTATATTTTAATTGCAGCATATAGAACATCTGAACATAGAATATTTTAAATAATATGTGTACGAAGATAATTAATACATTCTATGACAGTGATAGAGGAATGAGCTTTGAGTGTGTATGTGCCGTCTCAAGCCAGCAGTGATGAGTTGTGTTATGCGCAGGCTGAGATAGGGTGGCTGAGGCCACTGAAGTAAGACTTTTCTCGCTCGCTCATCACATCAAAATGCAGTGGCTGCTGGCAGAACGTGCACTCTGCTGATGAGTGGGGCTTCAACTCCAGACCAACTTCTTTCCAGGTTTGCACCAGCCTCTCTGAAGAGGGAAAACACACACAACTTTATTGAGAGAAAGTAATTAAAAATGCTATGAAACTGACATTAATCATTTTAAGAATACAGCAAATACGAAAAAAAAAAATCATGACATATAGCATTTTTGCTCAACAACTAGATTTAATTGTGGTTTCAAATCAAAATTATACATTAGATAATTACAAGAAACTAAAAATCCCTGATACATGTGGAAGGAAGAATCACGTCCAAAAGGATTTATTTTTCCTGGGTGAATTTTAACCAGAAAAATCAAAGAGGCTACTACATTAACTTACCAACAAAGTACTTCATCATCTCAGGGGTGTGGTGAGGAGTCGCAGCGATGCGCAGAAGCTCGTCTCCCCTGGCAACAGTGGGATAGTTGATGGCCTGCACGTAGATGTTGTGGCGACTCATCATAATATCACACACCTCTGTGTTTTTCTCAGCATTCGACACCTGAAAAGGGTCACACAAGATGTTTAGAATGGAGCCATTGCAGGGACAGACAAAGGGTGTCTTATGTATAGCTTTAGTTGTAATCTGACTGCGTGTACTATCTTTGCTTCAAATTTATTGTGACATGGCTATAAATTAAAACATATATTTACCCGAACAGGGATGATGTGGCTGGGGCAGTGCACAACAGGCAGCCCTGAGTCCATCAGCATCTGTCTGAGCAGCTTGACGTTGCGCTGGTGTTTACGCCTCAGTGTGCGTCCCTCTTCCCCTTTAAGAACCTGGATCGATTGCCTGGCTCCGGCTAACAGCATTGGTGGCAGAGAGGTGGTGAAGATAAAACCAGCAGCGTAGGAACGCACCATGTCCACCAGAGCAGAGGTACTCGCGATGTAGCCGCCCACACAGCCAAAGGCCTTTCCTGGAAAAACAGATGACACGGACAGCTTTTCTTTAATTCTGGTTGCTGCTACAGCTTCAGATACATCATTTTATTCACTCAAAATAAGACTGTCCTACTATAAAGCACTCAGCAGTCTATACAGAACCCTCCCACTGCAATATCACAAACTAGATCTTCCTGAAATGGCAGCCTACCAGGAGCTGCAAAGCTTTCAGTTAGAAATAATTGTCCCCTCAGCTTGACAGCGACACACAGAGTAATTCAATAAGAGCGCAACAAGAGCCCACAGTCTCCTAGCAACAACAGAGCTGCTCCAGCTTCTTTAAGCCCTCTAGCATATTGGGTGACACAGCTGAGGCCTGATCTTTAGTGCAACACCAACAGAGAGAGCTCGAGGAGTCCAGCTAACTGGAAGTGGTTGTTTTGATTCACAAAGATATATATACATGAAAAACACAGCGAACTGTAACTGAACTGTAAACATTAATATACTGATACCACTTGCCATGTATTTGACCTGTAGATAGCACAAAAACATTTTGAGATGGCTTAAATGTTCAAATGCTCTGTAAAACATCACCAGTAATTTGTTTTAGTAAAGATTACATACTGACCTAGTGTCCCTGAGATGATATCCATCTTGTGCATGATGCCATCTCTGTCTCCAATACCCCCTCCTCTGGCGCCATACAGGCCCACAGCATGGACCTCGTCTACGAAGGTGATGGCACCAAACTCATGGGCCACATCGCACATCTCCTCGAGTGGACACACAGCACCTGTGTTGCGGAAAGACAAGGGCACAAAAGGTCATTATAGCTGGGCCCTGCAGTATTTTTCTATACAACTCCTGAAATAAAATTGATCAAATTATGATTTATATGACAGTAATAATAACAGCTGGAATGGATGCTGTAAGCTGGCCATTAAAATAAAAAAAATAACTGTTCAGTTCCAATACCTTACTGCCAAACATTGTGATGACAACAGTTAGTAATAAGTAGGTTTCACTTTTTAAAAACTGAAGAGCATCATCCTAAACTCACCATCCATGGAGTGAACGGTCTCAAAGGCCACGATCTTCGGTTTTGTGGGGTCTCCCTTCTGCAACTGCTCTCTCAGGTGGGCCACGTCATTGTGGCGAAAAATGAATTTCTTAGCACCACTGTTCCTGATACCCTGAATCATTGAGGCGTGGTTGCCCGCATCAGAGTAGATTTCACAACCTAAAATAGTTAGAGAAGAGCGAGTAGGTGAGTATGAGCAAAGTTGAAAATTGGGTTGGATTTCATAATAAATGCACAGAATAGTTTTGTGCACCTGGCAGCATCTTAGCGAGGGTGAAGAGGGTTGAGTCATTGGCGACAAAGCAGGAGGTGAAAAGTAGTGCAGCATCCTTCTTGTGAAGGTCAGCCAGTTCATGTTCCAACTCCACATGGAATTTACTGGTCCCAGAGATGTTCCTGGTGCCTCCTGCCCCTGAGCCATGTTTTTGTAAAGTTTCCCTGGGAAGAGACAACAGCAAACAACAAAGTTTTATTATTTTTTAAAATGTTTTGTGGTTTTCTGAAATTTCACAGTCTAAATGTTGCAAATATGTAAGCTTAAGGATGAGTAACACTTCAGTATATCGGGGGAAAAAAAGGCAAACAGATTGCAGAGTAGTAAAATGACACTTGGGTATAAGGTGTGCTGCTGCCCAGGAATTATAAGATCTGGGCAAGCTCAAACACGCTGAAAGGAAAATAAGAAAAACACCCTCACTAGGACTCATGAGGTTTAGGTGTAACCTATGGCTAACTAACACAAACAATGAACTGGTTCAACCGTAGGTGTCAGGTTGTAGTAAATTATTATGTGTTGTGTCTAATTTCTTGGTTTCTTTCTTTCTGAACTCTGCTCTTGCAGTGAGACAAAAGGTGAAGTGCAATCAAGGAAAGTGGACAGAAAAGGAAAATATTCGTCTCAGTACATTTAAACACACCTTGACCCATGAGACTGGAAGAGTTATCCTTTTTTGGCTAAAGATAAAAACAATTCCCCCATTACTCACATGATGGATTGGACAACGCGAGGGTGTCGACTCATGCCTAGGTAGTCATTGCTGCACCAAACAGACACCTCCCTCTTTTCTTCTAGAGAGCCTGTAAAGTCGTCAGCCATTGGGAACTCGATGGCCCGACGATTCACGGTCTTAAACACACGATATGTGTGATCGCTCTTCTTCTCTTCTATCTTCTTCTCAAAAAAGTCATCATAATGGAAGCGGGACACTGTGACATAAGAGGAAGACAAAACTTGCTTAATGTGGCTCAGTGTTGCTGCAGTACTGCGGTGGATGGAGCAATCTCAACATGCTGGAAGGCTTATTCAAAAACACCAAAACTGACAATGGACGGTGTGGTAGCTCAGCAAGCTTGCAAACTCGTTTAACTTTGTCATCTGAAAGTCTTATCAAAAACACCTTAAAAAGAACTTACTCTTGCCTAGCATGTTGTCCTGCAGCAAGTGAGTCACCCTCTTTGGTCGCTGTTTCAGGAGGGTCTTCATTAGATTAGTTTGCTCTCCTCCCTTATTTGCACTGGCCAAGGATGGCTGCTTCAGGTGGACAGGTGCAACTTCTGAAAAAGGTCATGAGAGGACAACAACAAAATTAGTAGCAAACTCCATACAAAACAAGTGGCAAAAACTTCAATTTCTAAAGAAATTGTACCTTTCTGGACAGTGCGGACTTCCTGCACATCCTCCTGGAACTCCATGCCAACCTGACGAACTACACTGTTCTTCTGGCCCATCTCAGCAGCCAAGAAAGGGCATTTGGAGGCCACTACCTGGCCTGGGGACGGCATAGGGTGGCCAGCTGGCAGTTTGGACTCCCCTTCCTGTTTTGGGGCTACAAGTGTACAAAAGAAGATGTAGACTTTAGATATATCTAAACTCATAACCAAACACCAATATCATACATAGCAGTAATTCAGTCAGTCACTGTATTAATGCAGATATTTCACTTAATATAATGTGCTACAATGTTAAACAGAATATTCTGTGCAAGAAGAATGCACAAATTCTTTTTTCATCACCCTCACCATCACTGGCAGTCATGGTGTTCTCAGTCGTCTGGTGAGAAGACGAGGAGCAGAGTGCCCGTGCCATTGAAGGGGCCATGGGTTTTGCAGCCAGCTCCATCATGATAGGGCATCGCTGGGCGTACACTACCAGAGATTTTTTGGTTTGTTGGAAGAAGGCCTGAGGCACACGAGCCAGGAACGGACAGCGACGCACTATCACATCCATAGTCAGCAATGGTGGTGATGATTGTCCAAGTGTCTAAAGGGCAGAGAGAAAAATTAACTCAAACTTGTGCACATAATTCTTTCGCTGTGACTTAAAAAAAACTATTTGTAGGTTGTTGGTTCGAAGGCACAAAAAAACCCAACTCTTTAAACAAACAAAATCTAGGTTTATGGCAATAAATACAGGTGATACGAGTTCACTCAGTTGTTGATATACCACACAAAATGACACTGACAGCTCTGGAAAATTCCCAAAATGAGGATTGACCTTGTGAGAATTTCTGTCAAACTATTATTTTCAAGGAAGAAAGTCTCAAATTTCTATCTCTTTTATGTCAAACATCCTTGTTAGAGCATTTTACGAGCGCAGCTTTGTGGATTTTAATGTTTAAAGTTTGTATACCACGTCCTTTTCAAAGGAAACCACTAAGTTATACGCATTTATGTGACTAGATTGACCGCTGGACTCTAAAAAAAAAAAATGCTTGATCATAACATTGTAATAAACAAACAAAGTCTAGTTGCGTAAAACTAGAAATTACATCACCTTTGCCTGCTCCTGTCTACCCTCCAGCTGATGCCAGATCCAAGCATTCCTCGACAGAGTACTCACTTCAAAAACTTTCCACCTTTCGAAACTTCAGCAAAAGGCACAAGTGCCAGTGAAAACGCATAGACCTCATTTTAACAAATTTGACCTAAAAGTAACAGTTAGTTCACGATCTAAATAGCATACTTTTACCATTACAGTGATTATATTTCGTGTTTTTTTCCCCCCCTAAGTCTATCCATGAGTGGAAGCGCACCGTGCCGCGAACGGCTTTAAACTAAAAAAAACAAAAACTGTATCCAGTCATATTTGGCAATAGAGTAAAAAAACAACAACAAAAAAATCTTATAATATCGAATGGTTTTTTGTTAATGTCACAAAAGCCTGTAGCTTCTGTTAGAAAAGCTGCAACAATTGTACCCACATTTACTGGTTCGCTATAGACGGCGTTAGCTATGTGTCAACTCGCAGAGCACTCAGAGGTTATAACACAGTAAGGGACCAAGAGTCACGACTCGTTTGCCCCCGATTTTAATAGCTTAACTGTCAACATAAAGGCGTTTTGGTAAACGGTAATGTAAGACAGGCTCCGTTTTTTTTTTTTTTTTGAGGGTAGTCAGGCCACTTGTGATCCCTACCGGTTGACCGAGCTTAGCAGCGCTGCTAACATTAGCTAAGAAGCTACAACCAGAAGTGCGGATGATGATCTTGGTAAGGACGTTAAATAAGACACTTACCACCTAAAACTTCACTCCCGACAGCCAAATCGTCCCCGTGGGTTGTGTAGTATGCAGGATAAAAGCAGCGAAGCTATTCTAGTGTGTCACTTTAAATGACTCGTTTTTCTCAGAGAAGGAGGTGAAGACAGCGTCGTTATCCTGCACTGAGGACGAACGAAAAGGACGAGCAGAACAAGCGCTTATATGAGCTCATACCATGGCTGACGCCGAGTGGAAATCTCGCGAGATTTTATTAACTTACGTCAAGGTTCATTTCAGTCAATCACCTTCTGAGTCACCCAACGGAGACCTGTAACATACTTACATGGGGTGTTTCTCTGCTGCTGGATGTTTGAATGCAGGAAAACACGTGACATGTTGTTTCTTTTATGACATGCATTGCATATAAATCAATTGCATTTATTACTGTCAATGACATTTATTGCTGACATTCTAGAAGGATGGTCATTTACAAGGGCATTGATATAGGCCTATATATGGCACCTCAACCTGCTCCTACAAGTGTCTTGAGTTACCGGCATACAAGACATAAACTTTAGCTTAATATTTAAACTAGGCTAGTTTCTGAAAGTATTATTTGACCAAACTTGTAGAGCAAACAATGGACCCTAGTTGGTGGAATTTGTGTTTGTAGAAAAAATGAATTGGAGAAAAAAAATGAGAAAAATGCTTTTGGTGTCAAAAATGTGTAGATTGTTAATTCTGTCTCACTATAAGAGGTGCTCAGTTGTTTTGCGCCAATATGAGCTTCTGCCTTGTTAATCTGCTGCAGAGATTTTCTGTGCGCGTGACCTCTGGTGACAGAGACATTGAACGTACAGTATATAAATCTATGTTCTTTAATATGACATATGTTCGTGTAAGAAAAGTCATTAATCGCACATACAGTGTGTCTCAAATTGGTTCTGGTATATATTCCATCTCATACAGTCTATGTTCATATGTTCTACTGCTAGTGATATAAATATTGGGTGAAACACTCCTCGGTACGACAGGTTCCAATTCAACAACACCACAAACTACAGTCTAGTTAATTTTTAAGTTAAACAAACCACAAACCAAAAGAGTTTTAACAAAAACAGAGCAATACAGCCTTCATGTAAGTAGGAGTTATTGCACAGCTGTTGTATCTGACAGTGTTACTTTGAGTTACGTGTACCCACCAAACAACCCAGTGTACATTTTTTTAACATTTCCTAAAAACAACAACAACAACAAAACAGTAAGCTTTCAAGTTCAATTTTCAATTCAATTCAATTTTATTTGTATAGCGCAGTTTACAACACACGCTATCACACAGCGCTTAACAAAGTAAGGTATAGACCTTACAAATTAAAACAGAGAACCCAACAATCCAAAGTAGCCTTTGGACACTCTCTGAGCAAGCGGTTGGCAACAGTGGGAAGGAAACACCCAGAGATGTCCACAGAGAGAACAAGCACAGGACACAGAGTTAGTGACATGTAATGGTGGTTATAACTGTATGGAGGAGAGGAGAGGAGAGGAGAGTAGAGGAGCTCAGTACATCATTAGAATCCCCCAGCAGTGTAAAGCTATAGCAACATAACTAAGTTAGTTCAGTTCAGGTGATCCTGAGCAGCCCTAACTATCAGCTTTATCAAAGAGGAACGTTTTAAGCCTAACCTTAAAAGTAGAGAGGGTGTCTGCCTCCAGAACCCAAACTGGGAGCTGATTCCATAAGACAGGAGGCTGATAACTGAAGGCTCTGCCTCCCATTCTACTTCTGGAAACTCTATGAACCACAAGTAGACCTGCAGTCTGAGAGCAAAGGGCTCTGTTTGAATAGTATAGCACAATAAGGGTTTTAAGGTAAAATGGAGCTGGTCATTGAGAGTTTTATATGTTAAAAGTGTTTGCAGGGAGCCAATGAAGAGAAGCTAATAAATATGATCTCTCTTACTGGTTCCTGTCAGAACCCTGGCTGCAGCATTTTGGATCAGCTGAAGGTTTTTTGAGAGCATTAATTGGACATCCTGATAATAAGGAATTACAATCGTCCAGTCTAGAAGTTATAAATGCATGGACTAGTTTCTCAGCATCACTCTGAGACAGAATATTCCTGATTTTTGCAATATTACGTAAATGAAAGAAGTCTGTCCTACAAACTTGTTTTATGGGGCTATTGAACGACATGTCCTGTCAAAAATAACTCCTAGGTTCTTTACAGTAGAACTTGAGGCCAAGGCAATGCCATCTAGAGTAAATGTAGAGGTAGAGTAGAGGTTGTAATGATTAACAACTTAACTTTATTTGTATGACATATCCTATGATCATTGTTTATACTACCCAGGTTGTGACTGCACTAGCGCTCACTGAAAGTACAGTCCATGGTAACTATTAATTTAAATAAGAATTTTCTTCATCTCAACAAAGTGTCTCAGGATTGAAATAAAGGACCAAATAACAGTGGCTTCTGTGATCTGTAAATTCATTTCTTCTGATATCTGAATCTGTCTGTCTGCCCTGTCATGATGTCACCTCCTCTGCATGAACAGTCGTGGTGTTTTGCTGCCCTCTGCTGATCTTGTTAGGCCATGTTTGCTAAAGTTTTTACCTACAGGACAGTCCCGGTGACATGGTGTCTCCTATTTAAATCGACCAAAATAGTTCACTTGGACACTGAAAACAGTTTACCGTAGGGGTCTGGACTGGAGGACACTGTGACACAACATTAATCCAAATGCAGCTTGATTCATATCTTTTAGTACACTAAATTAAAGGGAAACATTTACATGAAGACTTTGTTGTTTTTATAATATATCTAAAGTTAATTTTTTTAAATTAATTTTATATCTATGAGAAAATTCCCAGTCATCCAGGCTTATCAAAAAAAGGGGTTCAATCAAGGACAGCTGGATTCAGTAGTAGACGCTTGAAGACTGATGAAGAATCCCTGGTATTCGGGTATCATTCATTCTTGGCCTCATGTGACTCCAGTGACTCTAAAGGCTGTCATCGTCACAACAGCCGGGAGCACTAATGAGCCACGTGATATCAACAGCGTTCATAATGACCCTACAAAGGTAAAATACTCCCCACCAGTCAGTCAGAACTGAAGAAGTCTCTTGGATGAGAGAAGAAACGTCTTCAATCTACCTCTAAGTCCAGTCGTCCTTGATTCAGCAATACTTGGATAACCATAATGGACATATTTATATCAATCAGATAAAAGCATTTTTTTTTGAGAATAGTGAAATCATCCAGAAGCACTCTGGGTAACAATGTACGGTAGAGATGGTAACATTAAACATCAGTGTCTTTGCAGTATTTGCTGGTTTGTTAACGTGATAGGTCGCTCTTGTTTTTATTTAATTTTGTGTGTTATCTATTTTAGTACTCAGCACCACAAGCGTTATATGTTTTATCATATCATTTATTTCACTCTTTGAAATCCTGTATCTCTGTCTTACATGCCTTTTATGTTTTTACATTGTCTTGTTAGAAAGTATACAAATATACATTCCTTTGCTTTGCTGTCATTGAATCATACTATTTATTCCTACTTTATACTTTTTCAAATTACTTTATGTGAAATATATAGCAATCCTTAAAATATGGAGCAACATTGCAGATCAAGCAAAAACAACTGTATATAAAACAAATGAAATGAACTTAAGTTACGTTTGACTTCAAGATTTTAAATTATCATATTGCTACTTTGACTCAAGAAAGAGATCCTATGCTTCTTCTATTAACATTGTGACGGGCCCCAGGGTTGGCCCTATCTTGTCTGCTGTTACCCCCCCCCTTGTTTCAGGAGGCTGATGGGTGGAGTTGAGGCATCTGCAGTGATGCTGCACACCTGAGTAAGAGCGACTCAGAGGCTATAACTTATATCTGTAGGAGCTTCTCACTCTCTCCCCCTGACCTGCTGATACCTTAAGATACTGTGGGCAAATCCTCTTTGCAGCTTTGCTGAAAAAGCTTCCTTACCCTCATGACCTTCTTTTACCACAAATGTCATTGTGCAGTAGTGCCAGCTCTTGTGTGGTGATCAGACTGAATAACCATTTTAATTGTCCCTTATGGTAAACAGATCAATTCAAAGATCATTTATTGACAATAATTGTTATCTGATGCATGCATTTATGCAGCAAATACCTGTTGTAATTGGTTACAACTAAATCGAGTACTTTGAAGCTTTGGACTGTTGGTGAGATGCTGGATGATCCACTGGGGAAATGGACAACAGTGCTGCAGTCTGCTGTGCTCTGGTTCACCATGTAGCAGTTAGTTTGTGATACTTTTGTCAATAGTAAGTAATATTGCATCAGCTACAAAAACCACACAAACCTCAAATTGCTTGCCAGACTAACATGTCATTTTGAGACTCCATCTTATATACACTCTCTGATTTAAAAAATAAATTAAGCTAGAAACTTTCATCATTTCAATGTCAGTGTGCTTGGTTGTCTGTCTCTAAGTGTAGCCCTGTGATAGACTGGTGACCTGTCCAGGGTGCCCCCTGCCTTCGTCCTAAGTCGGCTGGGATAGGCTCCAGCCCCCCACGACCCTACTGAGGATTTATCGGTGGATAGATAATGGATGGATGGATGGACTTTCATCATTTCGGTTTATCTTATTACACATCTACTATACACAAGTTCACTAATATGCACACAGTGCACAGAAAGTGCAATAAACCAGGAGGCCAGTAGAGGGCCTGTTTGTCCTGGGCCTCTTCAAAGGGTTCATTCAGCCTTGGCTCTGGTTCTGGCAAATTGTAATTGTAATGAACTGATGCAATTTAGTCACTGGTTTTGTTGGCTGTGTAAACTCTAAATCCACAAAGTGTAGTGACTAGAGTTATTAGATAAATGTGGTGGATTGAAGAGTGCCACTCTAATGTAGGGGAGAATTATAAAAATGAAATTTAAAAAATAAAATAAAATTTGGCATGGGTACCTGAAAACTGTAGATAGGTCTAAAAAAAAGCAACAGTAGGTTAATGTTAATTCTTTTAGGTCACTCTGTGGACATTATAATGAAAAGATTTGCAAGCATTTTGTTATGATATATTGTAGCTTTATTCTCTTTTTGAATTCAGTCTGCTTTTCCCTGTTTTGCTTTTCCTCCTCACTTTGGATTCAGTTTAATTCCTTGTTTAATAAATCCTTTTGAGCATCACTTTAACTGCCTGTCTGCCTGATCTGTGTCTGCACCTGGGTTCCCTGATTCCCCACCGTGACACATCTTACAAGTTTAAGAAGTAAAAATGTTTTGGAGCAAATGAGTTGAGGACCTTAACAAATGGTGGTACTAAACGATTTACCTCAAGCTGCAAGAGTAAGTCACAATTAAGTTTAACAAGTGGTTTAAAATTTTGACTTTGGTGATATAATTTCCTTTTTCTGGTCATAACAGAAGATCATATATAAAGATATGCAGGTAATTGCATAAGATTAACTATATTATCAAATTCTGATGTTGCCCTGACTTACCTGAAACAGGAATATTGGCACAAACTATTTAATATTTTTCTTTCTGAATAGTTTATTGCCAATTGCTTTACAACTGAGGAACCTAAAAGAAACCTTAACACTGACGATATTTAAATTCACTACATAAAAGGAGTCAAATCAACAGGGATGTTTAGTTTGTGTATAAACCCACTTTTAGATCTAGAACTGCACAAGCCATAAAATAAAAAAGAGCTTACAATATATGAGCCCAAATAAAAATGGTGAAATAAAAATGTATGGAAATAAGAACTAAATTAAAGCCGCAAGCGGCGATGGAGGGTCCTCGCACCTACGCTTGTCGGCCTG